>NC_057803.1:559093996-559126847 GCF_018294505.1 Triticum aestivum | reverse complement strand
AAAAAAAAGATGCCACAGTCGGGCGTCTTAGCGACACCACATAAAGGGCTTTAAAAGAAATACCTCAGTCGGATGTCGGGGCGACGTCACAGAAAGGGCTTGAAAAGAAATGCCACAGTCGGACGTCGGGGCGACATCACAGAAAGGGCTTGAAAAGAAATGCCACAGTCGGACGTCGGGGCGACATCACAAAAAGGGCTTGAAAAGAAATGCCACAGTCGGACGTCGGGGCGACATCACAGAAAGGGCTTTTATGGACAGATAAATAATAATCATATAAACTTTTAACTCATAAGAATAAATGGGTTAGTCCATCCACAGGAATATCATTTCCGGAATTAGCACTCATGCGAAACACCGGAGTCTCTGTCATCAACACTGTCATTGTTAGGACAAGATAATACGAATTTGGACATGGAATAGATGACGTGGAGGGATATATGACTCTGTAGAGTTTGTACAAAATTATTCCCACAGCCAACGGATTTCCGTAGTCACGAAGGACTAGTTCCGTTTACGGTATTTCGGAAGAAAACACAGCTAACAAGTACACACCCATCCTTACCTCTCGATGCTAGGAATCACCCTAGACATCGTCCAAGAAAAACTTTTGAGACGGGGAGATCACAATCTCGAATAGCATGGGATCAAATTTATATACGCACGCTCTAAGGGGTGCCCCCCTCTCGGTCCCAACCAGAAACACCCATGCCCCCTGACCGGATGACTGGCTTTAATCCAGGGCCATGGAACCATCATCACGGCCTCTCCTCTTTGGTGTGTACCATGAAAGCGGTTTGCGGAAAACATGTGGTAGTACATGGAAGGAAATGAGAGGTACTGGACCGATACGGTTGGACACTGAAGTCACATAGTCTGGCGTAAGACTGGCATGCTACAACACTGCCATCTTACCCATCCTCATGCCAACACATGGCCATTCATATTCACATTCATCCACGTATGGATCATCGAACTCACTTACCTCATTATCACATAAATAACGTTCATCGATATGCTTCTCAACATGCCATGAAACTAACTAAATGCAAAACATGCCAAGACACTCATCATATCAAAAGTTCAAACATGCTTGCCTGGTTCAGAGTAGTCGGAGCCTAGCTCGGTGAAGTTCGCGGCTCCGTCACCTCCTTCGGTATCTACGGTATAAAGAGAATATATGCGCTATCGTAAATACCAAGGAGTGCACAGAAAGTATACCAAATATTTTTCAAATAAATCTGATAAAAAACTAGACAAAATTTTAAAGAGAACAGAAGAAGAATCAATCAAAAATACTTTTCTGTTTAAAAGTTATAAAGGTTTTTGTCCAGGGACTCATCTGTAATGAAACAGAAGATTTCCAGGGGTTAGTTTATAAAAATAGAAAATGCTTCGGCAGAAACTACGCCAGCCCAAAGAGAAAACGCATTCTGCCCGAAGGCGCTTCCAGAAAACCATTCAAAAGAGAGAGCAGAGAGGCTGACGGTGGGGTCCCACTTGTCAGGTTTAAACATTCAAACGGGGCGGACGAAGCTCGTCGGCGCCCGAGAGCCGCGGTGGTCGCCGACGGCAATCCACGGCGAGGCAGGGAGATCGGGGAGTACCTCCGTGCTCAGGGCACCATTCCGCGTCGGTTGGTGGTGGTGGTGGTCGCCGGCGAGCACTATGTCGACGGCGGCCCCTGCTCCAGCGGACGGTGGTTCGGACGAGGATGGAGCTCGCCGGAGAGGGCTGCAAGGTTCAAATTGACGAGGGGGTTAGGGTGCTAGGTGTGGAAGAGGGCTACGGACGAGGTTTGGGCGCCGGAGATGGCCTCACCAGAGTGAATCGAGCTGGAGGCCGAGGCGGGGCGAGGCGGCCTGAGCTGGGGGAGGAGACCTCCTCGAGGTCCCCCTAGTGGCCTGGCGGGGTGTTGGTGAGGAGTGGTGATGCTGCGTGCACGAGAGTGAGCTCGGGGCCCCTTTATATAGGCGGTCCGAGGCGGTTGCCGTGAACGGGGATCACCGGCGAGTGATTACGGTGGCGCAGTGCTCGGTCGGGGTGGTTAGGGGGTCGAGCGTCATCACGGAGGTTCAATGGGTCCGTTTTGGTGCTAAACTGGCCGGGGTTTGGGTGTTAAGGGCAAGCTCGACGGAACGGGGATGGCGCGGGCCCGTCGGCGGCGGAGAGCACGTCCCGTGCTTGCCGGCCACGGTGGCTGTGCCACGGGCGTGCGCTGGCGTGCATGAGGCCACGCGGAGAGCCAGGGGGCTTTGGGCGGCGCTGAACAGCGTTCTGCCGTGGTGTGTCTCCTGTCGGCCGCCATGGGAGGTCCCGACGCTGCAGAAGACGCCGGCGAGGGCGGGCCAGTGCGCTACCGACGCCAGGAAGGCTCCACGCACGCGTGTGAAGCTTCGGACAAGAGGAAGAGGCGGCGAGGAACGTGCCAAGGGCACTGTGGCCGCGTGACTGAAACTGACGGACGAAGACGACACTGAAGACTGAACTTACTGAATTTGCAAAGGAACAGTGTAGCTCAGGTGTTCGACAGAATGCTCCAGGCATGTAGGGATTTTTCCATGAGCTGATACTTGGTGGAGTGGCTTCTCATTGCTCAAATAGGTTGCCTGAATTTTGGTGGAATTTTTGGGGGAGTGTAGATATGAATTTCATCAAATTTGGCAAATCTAGTCCAAACTTGCAGAGACTGAATTTTGAAAAATTTGAAAAGAGAAGGAGTGGATCAAGATGGTTCTGAGTTGTGGGTACAAAGGACTATCCAGGGGAGTTGGTTTGAGGTCAAAACTCAAATGCAATATGGTACTTGCTTTGAAAATCACTAAGGCTCCAAATAATTTTCAGAATTGATTTGAGAGGGAAAATAATTAGAATAAAATCCAAAACTTGTTTGGATTAGTTGGGACAGAGAACTTGGGTTGATCACAAGGTGTAGGGGAGGTTTTGGAGAGGTTTTATCACATGGGCAAGAATGCTAAGTCAAGGATGGTTCCAAGATATGGAAATCCCAAATTTTCATAGAGTTTTATTTTAAAAGAAAAAATAATTTAAACTCCCAAAAATAAATTTTGAGAGGGAACCAACAGAGAAGAAGTTTTCAAAAGATCAACCACCAAAGTTTAAAAAAAAATCCTTGCCAAGGCAAAGGAAGTTTTTAAGTGGAAGGTTTTTCTGAAAAAGAAAAAAATAATAAAACAAGGGCTTTCCTCAAAAACCACAAAAATTTTGATAAAAACCAAATAAAAATTTTAGAGTGTCACACCCTTTGTCGTGGAATTGTCACGGCAGATGTCCTAATGTGAGGACTTAGTCGTGAGGTCAACGCATCTATGTAGTATCTTGAAGGGGTTGGTCGGAATCGAGAGACGCAAGGTTTTACCCAGGTTCGGCCCCTCACGGTGGGGGTAAAAGCCTACATCCTGCTTCATTGATATTGATGATGATGATCACGATTACACGGGTGCTCTAACTTGAGAGCTATAGACTTGTTTGTCTAACCCTAATCTATCTAACTTGTGAAACTTGTCCCCCTTGGGGTGCCCTGCCCCTCCTTATATATGTTGAAGGGGCGGCTTACATGACTAGTCCTATTAGAATTAGGATTACTCTATTACAAGTGGAGTCCTAGTCTTGCTTCCTTTGTAAGGGAATATTCCTTATGCCTTTCATCTTAAGCTGGTCCACCATAATATGAGCCGGCCTTCCTTGAACCGCCCGTTGGGCCACCGGGTCTTGTCGCTCCTCTGACCCGCCTGTCGGGTTACCAATGAGTCACCAGGCCCAGCCGGGTCATCAGTGAGTGGAGAGATCCGGACGGGTCACCAATGAGTCGCCAAGTCCGGCCGGGTCATACATCCGGCCGGGTCATACCGTGGGGTATATCCCCGACACCCTTTGTTTTGCTGCAACCGGCGGAGGGTGGTGTCATGGCGGCAAATTGCGGTGCCAAAATAGTTGTGATCAACAACAAAAGAAGTTGGGTCTGGCGATATTTTCTACAAGCCAATGGGAGTGGTGTTGGGGCAACGGGGGGTGGGGGCTTGGCAGCATGTTTGGTTGTAAATGGCAACCATAAAAGCTAAAACCGGTGAGTGGTTTTGCTATGATGTGACGGGGTGGCGACACCGGCGAGCTATTTTTGCTCGAACCGACAACGTTTTTTGCTGCGCTCGGTGGACACTTTTGTTGGGACCAGCAACCCGAGGAGAGTACATTGCGAGCTCGTCGTGAGGGTGCTGCGACCAGTAGCCGGAGCAAGCTCCTGCATGCGCAGAGCCGGCAAGAAACACATGAGACGACAACGGCGAGGGCGGTAACATGCGAGCACACCGGGCCGTGTCTATCATCCATGGCGGTGTGATACGTCTCTAACATATCTATAATTTTTGAAGTATTCATGCCATGTTTACAATAATTTTATATGGTTTTGGTACATTTTAATATGTTTTTTAGAACTAACCTATTAACCTAGTGACCATTGTTAGTTGTTGTTTTATGCATGTTTTTGGTTTTCCAGAAAATTCATACCAGACGAAGTCCAAATACCACGAAAAATTATGGTGATTTTTTTGAAACATAACAGACCCCTAAAGCTTCAAGGAAGGACCAAAAGACCCACGAGGCGGCCTGAAGCTCACCCCGCATGCCCTGGGGGTACGGAGTGTCGTCCGAGCTTGTGGGCCCCTCGTAACTCCTATTGGGCTGAAAATTCTTATAAATCGGGAAACCACCAAAATTTAACCTAGAACTTTTATGTCGCTGCCGCAAGCCTCTATACCGAAGCGATCTCATCTGGAGGCCTTTTCTGACACCCTGCCGGAGGGGGAAATTATCACCGGAGGCCATCTTCATTATCTCGACGGTCTCCATGACGAGGAGGGGGTAGTTGACCCCCAGGCTGAGGGTATTTACCAAGAGCTTTGTTAATATATATATATATGAATCATATGGTGTTCTTCCATCTCTATCTTTGTTGTGATGAATTGAGCCTTCGAAAGCACAAGTGCTCCCTTGGTGGTTTTGGTAATTAATGTCAACATATCTTTTGTTGGACTAATAGTTCCATCAAGTATATTTCAGACAAGTTCAACAGTGGCATGGCAAGGGCATGAGGATGTGGACCCCTTTTAAAATACAAAGGCCATGGATATTAGCAAAACTTAAGACTCTACATTTTGGTTAAGTGATCCAAGATCACATTAAGTCCATAGAAAAGCCAATACTGTTAAAAGGGGATGAGGTTTTGACAATGATCTGTTTGCTCAAGTGCTTAGTGATATTGCTCCAAAACCCTCAGCCACTTTCTCTATCCAAATCTGTCCAAAACCCTACATTCCAACTCGGTCCCACCGAAACAAACCTATCCAGACCCAACGAGTTCATCTAGACACTGTCACAACCAAACCCTAACCGATCGGGGTCACCTATATGGTTCGCGGTCCCACCGGGATGGTGATGGCAGCTGGAACTACATCGGTATTTCCCCGGAGAGGGAGGGATGATGTAGCTCAGCGATGATAGAGTATTTCCCTCAGTTATGAAACCAAGGTATCAAACCAGTAGGAGAACCAAGCAATACAACATAAACAACCCCTGCACACAAATAACAACACCTCGCAACCCGACGTGTTAAAGGGGTTGTCAATCCCTTTTGGGTAACGGCGCCAGAAATTGCGTGTTGACGGGAGAAAGTTGTAATAGATTGAAATAATAGATCGCAACTAAATAAAGTGCAGCAAAGTATTTTTGGATTTTTGGTTTAATAGATCTGAATAAAAATGCAAGGAAAAAGTAGATCGCAAAGGCAAATATATGAGAAATAAGACCCGGGGGCCGTAGGTTTCACTAGTGGCTTCTCTCGAGAAAATAGCAAACGGTGGGTAAACAAATTACTGTTGGGAAATTGATAGAACTTCAAATAATTATGAAGATATCCAGGCAATGATCATTACATAGGCATCACGTCCAAGATTAGTAGACCAACTCCTGCCTGCATCTACTACTATTATTCCACACATCGACCGCTATCCAGCATGCATCTAGTGTATTAAGTTCATGGAAAAACTAAGTAATGTAATAAGAACAATGACATGATGTAGAAAAAATCCGTTTATCTATATGGCGGTAGATATAGATCTCGTCTTTTTATCCTTGGTAGCACCGATACATACATGTCGGTTCCTTTTATGTCACTGGGATCAAGCACCGTAAGATTGAACCTACTACCGGGCACCTCTTCCCATTGCAAGATAAATAGATCGAGTTGGCCAGACAAAACCCAAATATCGGAGAATAAATACGAGGCTATAAGAAATCATGCATAAAAGATATCAAAGAAACTCAAATACTTTCATGGATATAAAAACATAGATATGAGCATAAACTCAAAGTTCATCGATCCCAACAAGCACACCGCAAAAGAGTTACATCATATGGATCTCTAGGAGACCATTGTATTGAGGATCAAGAGAGAGAGAGAGAGAGAGATGAAGCCATCTAGCTACTAAGTACGGACCCAAAGGTCTATGCTACCTCTTGAGCACTTGTGTATGTTTTCCCTTGAAGAGGAAAGGGTGATGCAGCAGAGTAGCGTAAGTATTTCCCTCAGTTTTTGACAACCAAGGTATCAATCCAGTAGGAGGCCACGCATGAGTCCCTAGAACCTACACGAACAAATAAATCCTCGCAACCAACGCGATGAGGGGTTGTCAATCCCTACACGGTCACTTACGAGAGTGAGATCTGATAGATATGATAAGATAATATTTTTGGTATTTTTATGATAAAGATGCGAAGTAAAATAAAAGGCAATAAAAATAACTAAGTGTTGGAAGATTAATATGATGGAAGATAGACCCGGGGGCCATAGGTTTCACTAGTGGCTTCTCTCGAGAGCATAAGTATTCATGGTGGGTAAACAAACTACTGTTGAGCAATTGATAGAATTGAGCATAGTTATGAGAATATCTAGGTATGATCATGTATATAGGCATCACGTCCGAGACAAGTAGACCGACTCCTGCCTGCATCTACTACTATTACTCCACACATCGACTGCTATCCAGCATGCATCTAGTGTATTAAGTTCAAGAGAACAGAGTAACGCTTTAAGCAAGATGACATGATGTAGAGGGATAAACTCATGCAATATGAAATAAACCCCATCTTGTTATCCTCGATGGTAACAATACAATATGTGCCTTGCTGCCCCTACTGTCACTGGGAAAGGACACCGCAAGATTGAACCCAAAGCTAAGCACTTCTCCCATTGCAAGAAAGATCAATCTAGTAGGCCAAACCAAACTGATAATTTGAATAGACTTGCAAAGATAACCAATCATACATAAAAGAATTCAGAGAAGATTCAAATATTGTTCATAGATAAACTCGATCATAAACCCACAATTCATCGGTCTCAACAAACACACCGCGGAAGAAGATTACATCGAATAGATCTCCACAAGAGAGCGGGAGAACTTTGTATTGAGATCCAAAAAGAGAGAAGAAGCCATCTAGCTAATAACTATGGACCCGTAGGTCTGAGGTAAACTACTCACACTTCATCGGAGGGGCTATGGTGTTGATGTAGAAGCCCTCTGTGATCGATGCCCCCTCTGGTGGAGCTCCGTAACAGGCCCCAAGATGGGATCTCATGGATACAGAAAGTTACAGTGGTGGAATTAGGGTTTTGGCTCCGTATCTGGTAGTTTCGGGGTACGTAGGTATATATAGGAGGAAGGAGTACGTCGGTGGAGCAACAGGGGGCCCACGAAGGTGGAGGGCCTGCCTGGGGGGTAGGCGCGCCCCCCTACCTCATGGCCTCCTGGTTGATGTCTTGACGTAGGGTCCAAGTCCTCTGGATCATGTTCGTTCCGAAAATCACGTTCCCGAAGGTTTCATTCCGTTTGGACTCCGTTTGATATTCTTTTTCTGCGAAACCCTAAAATAGGCAAAAACAACAGCAATTCTAGGCTGGGCCTCCGGTTAATAGGTTAGTCCCAAAAATAATATAAAAGTGGAAAATAAAGCCCAATAATGTCCAGAACAGAATATAATATAGCATGGAACAGTAAAAAATTATAGATACATTGGAGACGTATCAAGCATCCCCAAGCTTAATTCATGCTCATCCTCGAGTAGGTAAATGATAAAAACAGAATTTTTGATGTGGAATGCTACTTTGCATAGTTTCAATGTAATTCTCTTAATTATGGTATGAATATTTAGATCTGAAAGATTCAAGACAAAAGTTTAATATTGACATAGAAATAATAATACTTCAAGCACACTAACTAAGCAATTATGTCTCTTCAAAATAACATGGCCAAAGAAAGTTATCCCTACAGAATCATATAGTCTGGCTATGCTCCATCTTCACCACACAAAGTATTCAAATCATGCACGACCCTGATGACAAGCCAAGCAATTGTTTCATACTTTTAATGTTCTCAAACTTTTTCAATCTTCACGCAATACATGAGCGTGAGCCATGGACATAGCACTATAGGTGGAATAGAATGGTGGTTGTGGAGAAGACAAAAAGGGAGAATATAGTCTCACATCAACTAGGCATACCAACGGGCTATGGAGATGCCCATCAATAGATATCAATGTGAGTGAGTAGGGATTGCCATGCAACGGATGCACTAGAGCTATAAGTATATGAAAGCTCAACAAAAATAAAGTAAGTGGGTGTGCATCCAACTTGCTTGCTCACGAAGACCTGGGGCATTTTGAGGAAGCCCATCATTGGAATATACAAGCCAAGTTCTATAATGAAAAATTCCCACTAGTATATGAAAGTGATAACATAGGAGACTCTCTATTATGAAGATCATGGTGCTACTTTGAAGCACAAGTGTGGAAAAAGGATAGTAGTATTGCCCCTTCTTTTTTTATTTTTTGGGCCTTTTTTTATTTGGCCTTTCTCTTTTTTTATTTGGGACAATACTCTATGAATGATGATCATCACACTTCTATTTATTTACAAGTCAATGATTACAACTTGATACTAGAACAAAGTATGACTCTATATGAATGCCTCCGGCGGTGTACCGGGATAGCAATGATGCATGAGTGACTTATATGAAAGAATTATGAACGGTGGCTTTGCCACAACTAAAATGTCAACTACATGATCATGCAAAGCAATATGACAATGATGGAGCGTGTCAGAGTAAACGGAACGGTGGAAAGTTGCATGGCAATATATCTCGGAATGGCTATGGAAATGCCATGATAGGTAGGTATGGTGGCTGTTTTGAGGAAGGTGTATGGTGGGTATATGATACTGGCGAAAGGTGCGCGGTATTTGAGAGGCTAGCAATGGTGGAAGGGTGAGAGTGCGTATAATCCTTGGATTCAACATTAGTCATAAAGAACTCACATACTTATTGCAAAAATCTATTAGTTATCGAAGCAAAGTACTACGTGCATTCTCCTAGGGGGGTAGATTGGTAGGAAAAGACCATCGCTCGTCCCCGACCGCCACTCATAAGGAAGACAATCAATAAATACATCATGCTCCGACTTCTTAACATAACGGTTCACCATACGTGCATGCTATGGGAATCACAAACTTCAACACAAGCATTTCTCAAATTCACAACTACTCAACTAGCACAACTCTAATATCACCATCTCCAGATCTCAAAATAATTATCAAGTTTCAAACTTCACATAGTATTTAACACACTCATAAGAAAATTTTATTTATTAATCTTGAATGCCTAACATAACTAAAGCAAATTACCATGATGTTTTGTAGGACTCTCAAAATAATCTAAGTAAAGCATGAGAGAACAATGGTTTCTATAAAACAAATCCACCGACGTGCTCTAAAAGATATAAGTGAAGTACTAGAGCAAAAACTATATAAGTTAAAAGGTATAAGTGAAGCACATAGAGTATTCTAAAAATTTCTGAATCATGTGTGTCTCTCTCAAAAAGGTGTGTACAACAAGGATGATTGTGGTAAACTAAAAAGCAAAGACTCAAATCATACAAGACGCTCCAAGCAAAACACGTACCATGTGGTAAATAAAAATATAGCTCCAAGTAAAGTTACCAATAGAAGTAGACGAAAGAGGGGATGCCTTCCGAGGCATCCCCAAGCTTTGGCTTTTAGGTGTCCTTATATTATCTTGGGGGTGCCATGGGCATCCCCAAGCTTAGGCTCTTGCCACTCCTTGTACCATAATCCATCAAATCTTTACCCAAAACTTGAAAACTTCACAAAACAAAACTTAAAGTAGAAAATCTCATGAGCTCCGTTAGCGAAAGAAAACAAAACACCACTTCAAGGTACTGTAATGAACCCATTCTTTATTTATATTGGTGTTAAACCTACTGTATTCCAACTTCTCTATGGTTTATAAACTATTTTACTAGCCATAGATTCATCAAAATAAGCAAACAACACACGAAAAACAGAATCTGTCAAAAACAGAACAGTCTGTAGTAATCTGTAGCTAACGCAAGATCTGGAACCCCAAAATTCTAAAATAAATTTCTGAACGTGAGGAATTTATCTATTAATCATCTGTAAAATAATTAAGTAAATAGCACTTTCTAAATAAAAATGGCAGCAATTCTCGTGAGCACTAAAGTTTCTGTTTTTTACAGCAAGATTAAAAAGACTTTCCCCAAGCCTTCCCAACGGTTCTACTTGGCACAAACACTAATTAAACACAAAAAAACACAACCAAAACAGAGGCTAGATAAATTATTTATTACTAAATGATATGTCTCAAACGTTTCTATAATTTTTGATTGCTCCATGCTATATTATCTATTGTTTTAGACATTATTGGGCTTTATTTTCCACTTTTATATTATTTTTGGGACTAACCTATTAACCAGAGGCCCAGCCCAGAATTGCTGTTTTTTTTGCCTATTTTAGGGTTTCGAAGAAAAGGAATATCAAACGGGGTCCAAACGGAATGAAACCTTCGGAAACGTGATTTTCTCATCAGATAAGATCCAGGAGACTTGGACCCTCCATCAAGAAAGCCACGAGGTGCTCACGAGGGTAGGGGGCGCCCCCCCCTAGGGCGCCCCCCCTGCCTCGTGGGCCCCTCGAAGCTCCACCGACGTACTTCTTCCTCCTATATATATACACGTACCCCCAAACGATCGGGGACGGAGCCAAAAACCTAATTCCACCGCCGCAACTTTATGTATCCATGAGATCCCATCTTGGGGCCTGTTTCGGAGCTTCGCCGGAGGGGGCATCGATCACGGAAGGCTTCTACATCATCATCCAAGCCCCTCCGATGAAGTGTGAGTAGTTTACTTCAGACCTACGGGTCCATAGCTAGTAGCTGGATGGCTTCTTCTCTCTTTTTGGATCTCAATACAATGTTCTCCCCCTCTCTCGTGGAGATCTATTCGATGTAATCTTCTTTTTGCGGTGTGTTTGTTGAGATCGATGAATTGTGGGTTTATGATCAATTCTATCTATGAATAATATTTGAATCTTCTTTGAATTCTTTTATGTATGATTGGTTATCTTTGCAAGTCTCTTTGAATTATCAGTTTGGTTTGGCCTACTAGATTGGTTGTTCTTGCCATGGGAGAAGTGCTTAGCTTTGGGTTCAATCTTGCGGTGTCCTTTCCCAGTGACAGAAGGGGCAGCAAGGCACGTATTGTATTGTTGCCATCGAGGATAACAAGATGGGGCTTTTATCATATTGCATGAAATTATCCCTCTACATCATGTCATCTTGCTTAAGGCATTACTCTGTTTTTAACTTAATACTCTAGATGCATGCTGGATAGCGGTCGATGAGTGGAGTAATAGTAGTAGATGCAGAATCGTTTAGGTATACTTGTCTCGGACGTGATGCCTATATACATGATCATACCTAGATATTCTCATAACTATGCTCAAATCTGTCAATTGCTCAACAGTAATTTGTTCACCCACCGTAGAATACTTATGCTCTTGAGAGAAGCCACTAGTGAAACCTATGGCCCCCGGGTCTCTTTCTCATCATATCAATCTCCATCACTTTATTATTGCTTTGATTTTACTTTGCTTTTACTTTACTTATTTTGCATCTTTATACCAAAAATACCAAAAAAATATTATTTATCATCTCCATCAGATCTCACTTTCGTAAGTGATCGTGAAGGGATTGACAACCCCTAAGCGCGTTGGTTGCGTTGAGCTATTGTTTTTGTGTATGTACGAGGGACTCGAGCGTAGCCTCCTACTGGATTGATACCCTGGTTCTCAAAAACTGAGGGAAATACTTACGCTACTTTGCTGCATCATCCCTTCCTCTTCGGGGAAATCCAATGCAGTGCTCAAGAGGTAGCAAGAAGAATTTCTGGCGCCGTTGTCGGGGAGATTCGCGCAAGTCAAGATCTGACTCCCGACAACGAGCCATTTCTGGCGCCGTTGCCGGGGAGTCTACGCAAAAGTCAACATACCAAGTACCCATCACAATCCCTATTCCCTGCATTACATTATTTGCCATTTGCCTCTCGTTTTCCTCTCCCCCACTTCACCCTTGTCGTATTATTCGCCCTCTCTCTCTATCCTCCCTCTCTTTCTCCGTTTGCCTTTTTGCCCATTTGCTTTTTGTTTGCTCGTGTGTTAGTTTGCTTGTTTGTCGCGATGGTTCAAGATAATACTAAATTGTGTGACTTCACCAATACCAACAATAATGATTTCCTTAGCACTCCGATTGCTCCTCTTACCGATGCTGAATCTTGTGAAATTAATACTGCTTTGTTGAATCTTGTCATGAAAGGTCCGTTCTCCGGCCTTCCTAGTGAAGATGCCGCTACTCATCTTAATAGCTTCGTTGATTTGTGTAACATGCAAAACAAAAAAGATGTCGATAATGATATTGTTAAATTGAAGCTATTTCCCTTTTCTCTTAGAGATCGTGCTAAAGCTTGGTTTTCGTCTTTGCCTAAAAATAGTATTGATTCATGGAACAAGTGCAAATATGCTTTTATCTCTAAGTATTTTCCTCCCGCTAAGATCATCTCTCTTAGAAACGATATTATGAATTTTAAACAACTTGATCATGAACATGTTGCACAAGCTTGGGAGAGAATGAAATTAATGATACGTAATTGCCCTACTCATGGTTTGAATTTGTGGATGATTATACAAAAAATTTATGCCGGATTGAACTTTGCTTCTAGAAATCTTTTAGATTCGGCCGCGGGAGGCACTTTTATGGAAATCACTTTAGGAGAAGCTACTAAACTCCTAGATAATATTATGGTTAATTATTCTCAATGGCATACTGAAAGATCTACTAAAAAGGTGCATGCGATAGAAGAAATTAATGTTTTGAGTGGAAAGATGGATGAACTTATGAAATTATTTGCTAATAAGAGTGTTTCTTCTAATCCTAATGATGTGCCCTTGTCTACTTTGATTGAGAATAATAATGAATCTATGGATGTGAATTTTGTTGGTAGGAACAATTTTGGTAACAACGCGTACAGAGGAAATTTCAATTCTAGGCCTTATCCTAGTAATCCCTCTAATAATTATGGTAATTCCTACAACAATTCTTATGGAAATTATAATAAGATTCCCTCTCATTTTGAATCTAATATTAAAGAATTTATATCTTCGCAAAAGAATTTTAATGCTATGATTGAAGAAAAATTGCTTAAGATTGATGATTTGGCTAGGAACGTTGATAGAATTGCTCTTGATGTTGATTCTTTAAAACTTAGATCTATTCCACCTAAGCATGATATCAATGAGTCTCTCAAAGCCATGAGAATTTCCATTGACGAGTGCAAAGAAAGAACCGCTAGGATGCGTGCTAAGAAAGATGCCTTTATAAAAGCGTGTTCTTCTAGTTCCTATGAAAATAATGATGAAGATCTAAAAGTTATTGATGTGTCCCCCATTAAATCTTTGTTTTGCAATATGAATCTTGATAATGATGGGACTGAATATGATCCACCTTTACCTAGAAGGCGTTCTAAGAATTTGGAATTTGTTGATCTTGATGCTAAATTTCATAAAAGTGGGATTGAAGAAATTAAAACCCTAGATGTTGCTAAACCCACTATTATGGATTTCAAGTAATTTAACTATGAAAATTGCTCTTTGATTGATTGTATTTCCTTGTTGCAATCCGTGCTAAAATCTCCTCACGTTTGTAGTCAAAATAAAGCGTTTATTAAACATATCGTTGATGCCTTGATGCAATCTTATGAAGAAAAACTTGAATTGGAAGTTTCTATCCCTAGAAAACTTTATGATGAGTGGGAACCAACTATTAAAATTAAAATTAAAAATTATGTGTTTTATGCTTTGTGTGATTTGGGTGCTAGTGTCTCTACTATTCCCAAAACTTTGTGTGATTTACTAGATTTCCGTGATTTTGATGATTGTTCTCTAAACTTGCATCTTGTGGATTCCACTATTAAGAAACCTATGAGGAGAATTAATGATGTTCTTATTATTGCTAATAGGAATTATGTGCCCGTAGATTTTATCATTCTTGATATAGATTGCGATCCTTCTTGCCCTATTATTCTTGGTAGACCTTTCCTTAGAACGGTTGGTGCAATTATTGATATGAAGGAAGGAAATATTAGATTCCAATTTCCATTAAGGAAAGGCATGGAACACTTTCCTAGAAAGAAAATAAAATTACCATATGAATCTATCATCAGAGCCACTTATGGATTGCCTACCAAAGATGGCAATACCTAGATCTATTCTTGCTTGTTATGCCTAGCGAGGGGCGTTAAACAATAGCGCTTGTTGGGAGGCAACCCAATTTTATTTTTATTCCTTGCTTTTTGCTCCTGTTTAGTAATAAATAAATTATCTAGCCTATGTTTTGGTTGTGTTTTTTGTGTTTAATTAGTCTTTGTGCCAAGTAGAACCGTTGGGTAGACTTGGGGAAAGTCTTGTTGAACTTGCTGTAAAAAACAGAAACTTTAGCGCTCACGAGAACTGCTGTCATTTTTAATAGGAAAGAGATATTTAGTTAATTCGTTTTGCATATGATTAATAGATAAATTACTCACGTCCAGCAATTTATTTAGAATTTTTGGGGTTCCAGATCTTGCGCTAGTTACAGATTACTACAGACTGTTCTATTTTCGACAGATTCTGTTTTTCGTGTATTGTTTGCTTATTTTGATGAATCTATGGCTAGTAAAATAGTTTATGATCCATAGAGAAGCTGGAATACAGTAGGTATAACACCAATATAAATAAAGAATGAGTTCATTACAGTACCTTGAAGTGGTCTTTTGTTTTCTTTCGCTAACAGAGCTCACGAGTTTTCTACTTTAAGTTTTGTGTTGTGAAGTTTTCAAGTTTTGGGTAAAGATTTGATGGATTATGGAACAAGGAGTGGCAAGAGCCTAAGCTTGGGGATGCCCATGGAACTCCCAAGATAATCTAAGGACACCTAAAAGCCAAAGCTTGGGGATGCCCCAGAAGGCATCCCCTTTTTCGTCTACTTCTATCGGTAACTTTACTTGGAGCTATATTTTTATTCACCACATGATATGTGTTTTGATTGAAGCGTCTTTTATGATTTGAGTCTTTGCTTATTAGTTTACCACAATCATCCTTGCTGTACACACCTTTTGAGAGAGCCATACATGATTTGGAATTTGATAGAATACTCTATGTGCTTCACTTATATCTTTTGAGCTTTATAATTTTGCTCTAGTGCTTCACTTATATCTTTTAGAGCACGGTGGTGGATTTGTTTTATAGAAACTATTGTTCTCTCATGCTTCACTTAGATTATTTTGAGAGTCTTAATAGCATGGTAATTTGCTTAAAATACTAATATGCTTGGTATGCAAGATTAATAATAAAACTTTCTTATGAGTGAATACTAAGAAAAGTTTGATGCTTGATGATTGTTTTGAGATATGGAGGTAATAATATCAAAGTCATGCTAGTTGAGTAGTTGTGAAATTGAGAAATACTTGTGTTGAGGTTTGCAAGTCCCGTAGCATGCACGTATGGTAAACGTTATGCAACAAATTTGAAACATGAGGTGTTATTTGGTTGTCTTCCTTATGAGTGGCGGTCGGGGACGAGCGATGGTCTTTTCCTACCAATCTATCCCCCTAGGAGCATGCGCGTAGTGCCGAGGTTTTTGATGACTTGTAGATTTTTGCAATAAGTATGTGAGTTCTTTATGACTAATGTTGAGTCCATGGATTATACGCACTCTCACCCTTCCACCCTTTCTAGCCTCTTCGGTACTGTGCATTGCCCTTTCTCACATTGAGAGTTGGCGCAAACTTCGCCGGTGCATCCAAACCCCGTGATATGATATGCTCTTTCACACATAAACTCCTTATATCTTCCTAAAAACAGCCACCATACCTACCTATATGGCATTTCCATAGCCATTTTGAGATATATTGCCATGCAACTTTCCATCATTCCGTTCATCATGACACATTCATCATTGTCATATTGCTTAGCATGATCATGTAGTTGACATAGTATTTGTGGCAAAGCCACAGTTCATAATTCTTTCATACATGTCACTCTTGGTTCATTGCATATCCCGGTACACCGCTGGAGGCATTCACATAGAGTCATCTTTGTTCTAGTATCGAGTTGTAATCATTGAGTTGTAAATAAATAGAAGTGTGATGATCATCATTATTAGAGCATTGTCCCAAGTGAGGAATAAATAAAAAAGGCCATAAAAATAGAAGGCCCAAAAAAGGAGAGAAAGGCCATAAAAAAAGAGAAGGCCCCAAAAAATGAGAGAAAAAGAGAGCAGGGACAATGTTACTATCCTTTTACCACACTTGTGCTTCAAAGTAGCACCATGATCTTCATAATAGAGAGTCTCTCATGTTATCACTTTCATATACTAGTGGGAATTTTTCATTATAGAACTTGGCTTGTATATTCCAACAATGGGCCTCCTCAAGTGCCCTAGGTCTTCGTGAGAAAGAAGTTGGATGCACACACACTAGTTTCTTTTGTTGAGCTTTCATACATTTATAGCTCTAGTGCATCCGTTGCATGGCAATCCCTACTCCTTGCATTAACATCAATCAGTGGGCATCTCCATAGCCCATTGACTAGCCTCGTTGATGTGAGACTTTCTCCTTTTTTGTCTTCTCCACATAACCCCCCTTCATTATATTCTATTCCACCCATAGTGCTATGTCCATGGCTCACGCTCATATATTGCGTGAAAGTTTATAGGTTTGAGATTAGTAAAGTATGAAACAATTGCTTGGCTTGTCATCGGGGTTGTGCATGATGATAGAACTCTTGTGTGACGAAAATGAAACATGACTAAACTATATGATTTTGTAGGGATGAACTTTCTTTGGCCATGTTAATTTGAGAAGACATAATTGCTTAGTTAGTATGCTTGAAGTATTATCATTTTTATGTCAATATGAACTTTTGTCTTGAATCTTTTGGATCTGAATATTCATACCGCAATTAAGAAGAATTACACTAAAATTATGCCAAGTAGCACTCCACATCAAAAATTCTGTTTTTATCATTTACCTACTCGAGGACGAGCAGGAATTAAGCTTGGGGATGCTTGATACGTCTCCAACGTATCTATAATTTTTGATTGCTCCATGCTATATTATTTACTGTCTTAGACATTATTGGGCTTTATTTTCCACTTTTATATTATTTTTGGGACTAACCTATTAACCGGAGGCCCAGCCCAGAATTGCTGTTTTTTGCATGTTTTAGGGTTTCAAAGAAAAGGAATATCAAACGGAGTCCAAACGGAATGAAACCTTCGGAAACGTGATTTTCTCATCAGATAAGATCTAGGAGACACTACAAAAAAATACACTTTCGTGATGATACGTGTTTGTCACAGTAGGTCGCTTTTTTTGTCATGCATGTACATCCATGACAAATTTATGGCAGAATCAAGATAGTCATACCTGCTGAGGGAGTCCTGGATTAGGGGGTCTCCGGAGAGCCGGACTATATCCTTTGGCCGGACTGTTGGACTATGAAGATACACGATTGAAGACCCGTCTCGTGTCCGGATGGGACTCTACTTGGAGTGGAAGGCAAGCTAGGCAGTACGGATATGGATATCTCCTCCTTTTAACTGACCTTGTGTAACCCTAAGCCTCTCCGGTGTCTATATAAACCAGAGGGTTTTAGTCCGTAGGACACAATAACAGACAATCATACCATAGGCTAGCTTCTAGGGTTTAGCCTCTCCGATCTCGTGGTAGATCAACTCTTGTAATACCCATATCATCAAGAATAAATCGAGCAGGACGTAGGGTTTTACCTCCATCAAGAGGGCCCGAACCTGGGTAAAACATCGTGTCCCCTGCCTCCTATTACCATCCTCCTTAGATGCACAGTTCGGGACCACCTACCCGAGATCCGCCGGTTTTGACACCGACATTGGTGCTTTCATTGAGAGTTCCTCTGTGTTGTCGCCGTTAGGCTTGATGGCTCCTTCTATCATCGATAGCGATGCAGTCCAGGGTGAGACTTTTCTCCCCGGACTAATCTTTATGTTCGGCAGCTTCGCACTGCGGGCCAACTCGCTAGGCCATCTGGAGCAGATCGAAAGTTACGCCCCTGGCCACCGGGTCAGGTTTGGAAGCTTAAACTACACGGCCGATATCCGCGGAGACTTGATCTTCGACGGATTCGAGCCTCTGCCTTGTGCGTCACGCGGTCACGATGAGTACGATTTACCTCTACCATCAGAAAGTGTTCAGGAGATCGCACCGGCAGCCGCTCCGACCCTCAATTCGGAGCGAGTTGCCCCGTCCATGGACGGGTGGATGGACCCTGCCACGGAGGCCTTACCCTCAGTGGCGATCGAGCCGAACATCGACCTTACCCTGCACGAGAGCCGTGTTGTCAGACTGCCGGATACTTCTCCGGCCATAGACTCCGAACCGCCTGCGCCCGTTCCTAGCGAATCCGATTGGGCGCCGATCATGGAGTTTACCTCCGTGGATATTTTTCAGCACTCGCCCTTTGGCGACATACTGAACTCATTAAGGTCTCTCTCCTTGTCAGGAGGATCTTGGCCGAAGTATGTCTGGCAGGATTGGGATGCGGATGACGAAGAAATTCGTTGCCCACCCACCAGGACACCCTCATAGTACATCTCGGGGTGGCGATGCTCCTTGCCCTCCGGCGGCCCTTCCTTGATCAGCTTCACGGCGTCTAGCTTGGCCCATTGCACCTTCACACGGGCGAAAGCCCGGCGTGCACCTTCGATGCAGAAGGACCGCTTGACGACTTCCAGCCGTGGGCAGGCATCCACAAGCTGCCTCACCAGGCCGAAGTAGCTGTTCGAAAGGGCGTCGCCAGGCCACAGCCGTACTATAAAGCCCTTCATGGCCTGTTCGGCCGCCTTGTGTAGCTCGACCAGCTGCTTTAGCTGGTCGCTCATAGGCACCGGGTGTTAGGTCCCAGTATATTGGGCCCAGAACAACTTCTCCGTTGAGCTTCCCTCCTCGGCCTGGTAAAACATTGCGGCATCCGACACGTTGCAGGGAAAATCTGCGAATGCTCCTGGAGAGCTCCGGATTCGGGTAAGTAACAAGTAATTTACTTTCACATGCTTGCTTTGCATATAGAATGCCTTACCCGCCGCTATCTTCTTCATCGCATCAATCTCCTGGAGGGCCTTTTGGGCTTCGGCCTTGGCATTCTTTGCGCTCTCGAGGGCCGCGGCAAGCTCGGACTCTCGCGTCTTCAAGTCAAGCTCCAACGCCTCGTGCTTTGTCATGAGAGCGTGGAGCTCTTGCTGCACCTCGCCCACCCAAGCCTCCTACCTTTCCTGCTCGGTGCGCTCCTTGGCCGCTTTGTTTTCGGCCTCGGATAGCGCTTGCTTCAGGGACGCCACCTTGGTCGTGGCCCCTGGCAAATTTACGATAATCCTGTCATTTTGCAATCGATTTCCTTTTATATAGATCCATAGAGTAGGTACTACTTACCTTCATTCTCCTCGAGCTGCCTCTTGGCAAGGCCGAGCTCTTCCTTGGACCCGTTAAGGTCCTGCTTCAGTGCGGCGACCTCCGCAGTCAGTGCGGCAGAGGCCAGCAGCGAAGCCTGCATACGCATATAGACATACTTATATTAGACTCCTGTGATATTGTTTGATCCTCTGTTCGGCTTTTCTTTGTGAACACCGAACAGAGCATCAGGGGCTACTGTCTATGCGGTAATATTTCTCCTATATTTCAAAAACTTACCTCAAAGCCTGTTAGAAGGCTGCCATAGGCTTCAGTCAGTCCGCACTTGGTGGACTGAACCTTCTGGACCACTGCACTCATAATAGTGCGGTGCTCTTCGTCAATGGAAGCGCTGCGAAGCGCTCCCAGCAGATTGTGCGGTGCCTCTGGATGGGCAGAGGTCACCGGCACAGGCGTCTTGCCCCTCTTGGAAGGGGGCCGCCTGCCCGAGTCCGGAACCACTGGAGGTTCCGGCGCGGTGTTCGGCTGAGGGCCGAACTCGGAGCCCTCAGGGGCTTTGCTCCCGGAGTCCGGAAGGTCGCTTTGAGGCGCCTCCGGGACTGTCTCCCCTCGACCCAGTGCCTCTTGAGACAACACCTCGGCGTTGTCCGTAGGGCAAGGGGAGGTGGCAGTCGGAAGTGGATCGCTATCCATATCCGACGAGCCCAGGGAGGCGCCCGATGAGGATATGTCGATACGGGTTCGGGGCGGTCTGCACAGTCATAATTCGGAATTAGGAGAAGCAGTGCGACAAAGGAATGCTATGAGTTACTCTGGTATCCGAATACTTACGACTTCACCAGGGGCTTGGCCCTGAGAAGCCACTCGTCTTCGCCTTCGGCGGCGGTGGTGGAGTTGTCCGGAAGGAGAGTCCTTCCCTTCTTGGACCCTTTGGCCCCCCAGTAGGGGCGGCCTTCCTTTTCTTGTCTCCCCCGACTGGAGGGGGAACATATTCATCTTCCTCCTCGTCTTTGGGGGAGGAGTGCGTCGTGGAGTTATCGGACGATGAGTCCGATAACACCTGGCGCCGGGAGCTCTTTCGGGTTCCCTTGGCCTTCTTGGTCTTCTCCGCCACCTTGTAAGGAGCCGGAGTCAGCATCTCCATCAGGAGAGCGTCCGCAGTGTCTTCGGGCAGAGGGGCCAGACTGTTAATCTGCCCCGACGTCTCCACCCAGTCCTGTCAAAGGCATGGAGATCAGACCCTGCACATGGTTAAGCTAGGGGAAATAAATATCCTACCAGATGTATAGAACTCACCGAATGCGCTCGGCGCTTCGCGCTTAGACCGCGGTCCTCGGTGAGAGAGGGAGGGACCTCGGCGCCCTTGAACAGCACCTTCCAGACGTCCTTGTGCATCGTATCGAAGAGCTCACTCAGAGTCTGGTGCTGGGCCGGGTCGAACTCCCACAAGTTGAAGTCCCGTTGTTGGCACGGGAGGATCCGGCGGATGAGCATGACCTGGACTATGTTGACAAGCTTGAGCTTCTTGCTTGCCATACTCTGGATACATTTCTGGAGTCCATCCAGCTCCACCGATGAACCCCACGACAAGCCCTTCTCTTTCTAGGAAGTGAGCTGTGTAGGGAATCCAGATCGAAACTCGAGGGCCGCCGCCCATTTCGTGTCGCGTGTCTTAGTGATGTAGAACCAGGCCGATTGCCACCCCTTTATGGTCTCCACGAAGGAGCCCTCAAGCCATGTAACATTGGGCATCTTGCCCACCATGGCTCCGCCACATTCTGCTTCTTGGCCTCCCACCACCTTCGACTTGATGTTAAAGGTCTTCAGCCACAGGCAAAGTGGGGCCGGACGCAGAGGAAAGCCTCACAGACGACAATGAACGTTGAAATGTTGAGGATGAAGTTCGGGGCCAGATCATGAAAGTCCAGCCCGTAGTAGAACATGAGACCACGGACGAATGGATGAAGGGGAAACCCCAGTCCACGGAGGAAGTGGTGGAGGAAAACTGCCCTCTCATGAGGTTCCAGGGTAGGAACGATCTGCCCCGCAACGGGCAGCCGATACGCGATATTCGCGGCTAAGTATCCGGCGCCGCGCAGCTTTTTGATGTGCCCCTCCATAACGGAGGAAGCCATCCATTTGCCCCCTACTCCGGACATGTTTGGAGAAGGTTGAGGGGAAGGATGTGGACTTGGCGTTGGAGCTCGAGTGCGCAAGAACGGATAGGCAAGGAGGAAGAAGGCATGGGTAGAAAAAGGTTAAACCTTATCCCTTTATAAGGGCGGCCGAAGCCATGCGCCCCCACTAGCCTAGTAAAACTCGCTTATTCCCCAAGCGTTGTAATCGATGGCGCAGTTGGGTTACCCACGCCCGTACTGATGAGAATCCCGTAATACGGGGGACACGATCCCTGCTTTGACAAGACGTGTCAAGAAACTGCCTCGCGTTATGTGCGAAGTTAGTTAAAGGAAACGGTTCGGATAATCACCGGGCCATGACATAACGTCATGTTGCCGAAATGTGTCAGCAGATTAGATTTGTGGAAATATTATTCTCTCTCCCGTGGTATGTGGAACTTATTTTGCAGGGTCGGACACTATCCTTGTATTCAAAGTCTTCTGGGGTGTATTCGGAGGAGGAACCCGCCTTGCAATGCCGAAGACAATACTGTGCGCCGGACTCGACGTCATTGAAGCTTAGTTCAGGGGCTACTGAGGGAGTCCTGGATTAGGGGGTCTCCGGACAGCCTGACTATATCCTTTGGCCGGACTGTTGGACTATGAAGATACAAGATTGAAGACTTCGTCTCGTGTCCGGATGGGACTCTACTTGGCGTGGAAGGCAAGCTAGGCAGTACGGATATGGATATCTCCTCCTTTGTAACCGACCTTGTGTAACCCTAACCCTCTCCGGTGTCTATATAAACCGGAGGGTTTTAGTCCATAGGACACAATAACAGACAATCATACCATAGGCTAGCTTCTAGGGTTTAGCCTCTCCGATCTCGTGGTAGATCAACTCTTGTAATACCCATATCATCAAGAATAAATCGAGCAGGACGTAGGGTTTCACCTCCATCAAGAGGGCCCGAACCTGGGTAAAACATTGTGCCCCCCGCCTCCTGTTACCATCCGCCTTAGACGCACAGTTCAGAACCCCCTACCCGAGATCCACCGGTTTTGACACCGACACCTGTGTTGTCGTAGAAGTGTTCCATGACATTACCAAAATTATCATCACGGAAGTGTCCACTTCCATGACGATAAATCGTGCGTTACAGAAGTGCTTTCGTCAAGGGTGACCGACACGTGGCATCCACCGTAACGGAACACCCTTAAGCTATTGGGTCGGGTTTTGGATCCGATAACCCATTAACAGCCCCGACCAATGGGGATTTTCCACGTGTAAAATCATCATTGGCTAGAGGAAACATGTGTCGGCTCATCGTCGGGACAGATGTCATCCACTCACTGGACAGAAGGCGCCTATGATACGTCGACACGTGGCACGGCCCAACAAGTTTAAATGGGCCGGCCCAACTAAAGGCCCACAAGATTTTGCGGACCATAATGGGCCGGCCCAGCTAAAGGCCCACGAGATTTTACGGACCATAATGGGCTGGCCCAGCTAAAGGCCCACAAGATTTCGCGAGCCATAATGGGCCGTCCCAGGTACAGGCCCACAAGATTTTTGTGTGCTGAGGGAGTCCTGGATTAGGGGGTGTCCAGATAGCCGGACTATACCATCGGTCGGACTCCTGGACTATGAAGATACAAGATTGAAGACTTCGTCCCGTGTCCGGAAGGGACTTTCCTTGGCATGGAAGGCAAGCTTGGCGATACGGATATGTAGATCTCCTACCATTGTAACCGACTCTGTGTAACCCTAGCCCTCTCCGGTGTCTATATAAACCGGAGGGTTTTAGTCCGTAGGACGAACAACAATGATACCATAGGCTAGCTTCTAGGGTTTAGCCTCTCTGATCTCGTGGTAGATCTACTCTTGTACTACCCATATCATCAATATTAGTCAAGCAGGATGTAGGGTTTTACCTCCATCAAGAGGGCCCAAACCTGGGTAAAACATTGTGTCCCCTGCTTCCTGTTACCATCCACCTACAAGCACAGTTTGGGACCCCCTACCCGAGATCCGCCGGTTTTGACACCGACATTGGTGCTTTCATTGAGAGTTCCTCTGTGTCGTCACTTTTAGGCCTGATGGCTTCTCCGATCATCAACAGCAATGCGATCCAGGGTGAGACTTTTCTCCCCGGACAGATCTTCGTATTCGGCGGCTTTGCACTGCGGGCCAATTCGCTTGGCCATCTGGAGTGGATCGAAAGCTACGCCCCTGGCCATCAGGTCAGATTTGGAAGTTTGAACTACACGGCCGACATCCGCGGAGACTTGATCGTCGATAGATCCGAGCCATGGCCGAGCGCGCCGCACTATCACGATGGGCATGATCTAGCTCTGCCACCAAACAGTGCCCTGGAGGCCGCACCTGTGTCCGCTCCGACCCCTATCTCGGAGCCGATCACACCAATCGAGGATGGGTGGTTAGACACCGCCTCGGGGGCTGCAATCTCTACGGCGATCAAGCCGAACACCAGCCTTGTCCTCTGCGGAGCCCGTGACTCCAAGGTGTCGGACTCCTTTCCGAACTCTGATCCCTCCGCGCCCCTACCGATCGAATCCGATTGGGCGCCGATCATGGAGTTCACCGCCGCAGACATCTTTCAGCACTCGCCCTTCAGTGACATTCTGAATTCACTCAGGTCTCTCTCTTTGTCAGGAGAGCCCTGGCCGGACTATGACCGGCAGGATTGGGATGTGGACGACAAAGAAATTCGATGCCCACCCACCACCCACTTCGTAGCCACTGTCGATAATTTAAACGACGTGCTCGACTTCGACTCCGAAGACATCGATGGTATGGACGACGATGTAGGAGATGAACATGAACCAACGCCTATAAGGCACTGGACAGCCACCTCATCTCATGATGTATACATGGTGGACACACCCAAAGGAAGCGACGACGAGGAACACAGGGATGCAATGAGGGATTGTTCACTCGAAAAGCAATCAAAGCAGCGACGTAAGCGCCGCTCCAAGCCCTGCCTCGACAGAGACAGCAGCCATACAGACCTAGCCATAGAGCAGGACGAGCCGGCGGACGACGAACATGCCTTCGAGCAAACGTCCGAACAGGGCAACTTGGATAAACAAACCGAACACCCCGTCCCCGGCGAAAACAACAGGCTGGACGACCTTACGCCGGATAAACTCATGGAGCAGAAGAACCTCCACAAAAGGCTCATCACCACTGCGCATAGCCTGAAAAAGCAGAAGCGGAAGCTCAAAACTGCGAAAGATGCACTCAGAATAAGATGGAGCAAAGTACGCAACACCACAGACAAATATGGCGGCAGTCGCCGCACAAAAAGCTATCCAAAGCAAAAGCTACTGCCTAAATTTGACGAGGAGGCCTTAGAGCCCCCACAGTCAAAAAATAGGAAAGCCACCCGGTCGAATAGACGACCGCATGGCCAACATGGAGCGGCAAGCGGCGCCGCACACAAGCTGGCACGCGATCCACCAAAGGACCCGCATCAAAAAGACGGCCCAGCCAGATCTATCTACGGGCCAAGAAAGCAAGCTCTAGTAAGCAATGCAACACAACAAATATCCGAACATCACGGCACACCCAAATACAGGGGTGCCGCACACCCCCTATGTTTCACCGATGAGGTGCTGGACCATGAATTTCCAGCGGGATTCAAGCCCGTAAACATAGAGGTGTACGACGGAACAACAGACCCTGGGGTCTGGATCGAGGATTATATCCTCCACATACACATGGCCAGAGGAGATGACCTCCACGCCATAAAATACTTACCCCTCAAGCTTAAAGGGCCAGCCCGGCATTGGCTCAAAAGTCTTCCCGAAAACACCATTGGAAGTTGGGAAGAGCTCGAGGATGCTTTGCGGGCAAATTTTCAAGGGACCTATGTCCGCCCGCCGGATGCAGACGATCTCAGTCACATAACTCAACAGCCCGGAGAGTCAGCCCGGAAATTCTAGAACAGATTTCTTACTAAAAAGAATCAGATAGTCGACTGTCCGGACGCCGAAGCCCTAGCAGCTTTTAAGCATAAAGTTTGAGACGAATGGCTCGCCAGACACCTCGGCCAAGAAAAGCCAAGAACAATGGCCGCATTAACAAGCCTCATGACCCGCTTTTGCGCAGGAGAGGACAGCTGATTGGCAAGATGTAGCACCAGCGACCCAAGTACATCCGAAGTTAGGGATGGAAACGGAAAACCCCGACGCAGCAAGGACCAGCGCCGGAATAAGGGAAACAGCCCAAAGAGCACGGCGGTCAACGCCGGATTCAAAAGCTCGCGGCAGAATCAGAGAAAGCCGCCCCTCAAGGATAACAGGGATGAGCTATCCAACTTAAACAAAATCTTGGACAAGATATGTCAAATACACAGTACTCACGGGAAGCCTGTGAACCATACCCATAGAGATTGTTGGGTTTTCAAGCAAGCCAGCAAACTCAACTCCGAACACAAGGGGCTCGACACACCAAGTGAGGATGACAACGAACCCCACAATACAAGCAACAGGAAACAAAAGGATTTCCCACAAGAAGTCAAAACAGTAAACTTACTTCATGTGACGAACAAAATGGCGCCACCAGAGATACGCGCCATACGGCCTATCCCAAAGGAGTCTCGCCAATGGTTGTTAAAACCGATCACCTTCGACTATCAGGATTACTCTAGAAGTATCCGGAACGTAGGCTGGACTGCCTTGGTATTAGATCCAATAGTCGGCAGACTCCACTTTACAAATGTCCTGATGGACGGCGGTAGTGGGCTAAACCTGTTATACCAAGACACAATCCGCAACATGGGGATAGACCCAACAAAAATTCGCCATAGCAAAACCTCCTTTCAAGGGGTAACGCCAGGCCCGGATGCCCGCTGCATGGGTTCTCTCCGGCTAGAAGTTATGTTCGGCTCCCCTGATAACTTCCGTCACGAACAACTAACTTTCCACATCGCCCCATTCTCAAGTAGCTATCAAGCACTGCTGGGGCGTGAAGCTTTCGCCCGCTTTAACGCAATAGCACATTATGCATCTCTTACGCTTAAGATGCCCGGTCCACGAGGCATCATCTCATTAAAGGGAAAACACTGAGTGTTCCTCCCGCGCGGAAGACAGTGCGGCTGCCTTGACAGCCCCACAATAAAGCGGCTTCACCAGCCAAAGCACCTAAACAGGTCGTCAAGACCACGGACACGGCTAGACGAGTCCGGCATAAACATACAATTGATAAAGGCTTAATAGCTGTATACCCCTGTACTAGGGGCTCCGCGCATATAAAACAAGAGACAATAAAGCTCAATTTTACCCATTTCGATTTATACTTTGTTTATTTAGTATAACTCATGTTCGGCATGATCTTTCTTTAACTAAGTTCCTCTCTTTTACAGATGAACACCGTGCTACGCCCGTCCAGGATACGGCACAACGGAGACACAGACGCAGACGTGCAGCAGGGTCCCGTTCCAAGGATTCTTTTCAGATTAAGACCCTGCGTAAACCTTTTTTACTGTCTCTTGTTGATACACATCCCCTGGTTTCTTGGTATAACCAAGGAGGAGGCTAGCGTTTTGGCATGTGGCCACGTTAGAGTTTTGCGCGTACCTGGACACTAGGGGCTTATTACTAAGGGCGTTATCCCGCCCGCCCTCACAAAGACCGAATACCTTAGGGAGTGTTCGGCGTCGCGAGTTTGGCCTTATATGCATCAGCTCCGAATCATGTATTTGGTCAAATGTTGGGTTTGCCCGGCTCCTGTGTTTTTCTACCTTATGTTCCGCTCTATCGGCTAAGGTGGCACCAGGAGAACTACTGCGATTGTGCCCCGGTTCGGCCAGGCGAGCACCTTAGTAGAGAAAGCCGAAAACTGACTGTCATGATATAGCGTGAGACTGGTCAACCACTCAATGACTTACCGAAATATTTAGGATTCCTCCGCATTAACGAAGGGCCGCTTCCCGGCCAAGCACATATGCGCCCCGAGTTTCGGCGAGCGCAGGCGCCACCAGGGGCTATATAAGTAGCCTCACTGTCAAACTCCTATGGCTAAGTGAAAGTGATAAAGCATCATAGTCCGATTGCCTAGTTCGCTGCGCTATCACCTCCTTTGTAGGACCAAGACGTTGGATCAAGTGTGAAAATGCGCCTTCTGCGAACACCCCCGCATTATGTGCGTGGGGGCTGAAGCCGACGACTGCCATCTTTCAGATTATATATACATATATGTTAAACGGCCGCACAAGAGGTATTATAATACTTGCAGGCACAAGTATAAAAAGCTTCTACAATTTATCAAAATATTGTTTTACAATAATATATGCTATTCGAATATAGTATCCTTCGAGCACTGCGTCTCTATTAAATGAGCGCCTTGCAGAACTTCCTGAAAATAGTGCTTGGCAGGTACTCGGCTTCCATCCGAGTCTGGGGATGCAACAGCGGTGGCCTCCATTTCTGCCCAGTATGTCTTGACACGGGCAAGAGCCATCCGCGCACCCTCTATGCACGCTGACCTCTTCATCGCATTGATATGCGGCGCCGCACCAAGGAACTGCTGCACCAAGTTGAAATAACTTTTCGGCTCTGGCCTCTCTGGCCACAGATGACTCATGACACACTTCATGACGAGTCCGGACAACCTATTTAGCTCGGCCCATTTGGCCAAATGATCGGCTAATGACAATGGACGCTCTGGATTGTGGAACTGCAACAAGAAGAGCTTTTCCACTTCGCGGTCTTCTTGATCTCGGAAGTGTTCGGCCGCATCTGCAGCACTCGCTGCTAAATCCAGATAGGTGTCCGCTGTACTCCACATCTGGTCTAATGGAGCATGTTTAGGATCACAGAACTTCCTCCACGGCATAAAGGGCTTTCCAGCCACGATCTCTCCGGCCTGATGCAGCTCCTCCTTCATAGCTCTCATCACAGAGCGAGCATCCTTGGCATCGGCAATGGCCTTCTTCTGGTCCGTCTGTCCCGCCCGATCTTCCTTTTCAAGAAGCTTGCAATGGTCATTAGCGTTCTTCAGCTTCACGGCCATCTCGGCCATTTCCTTCTTGCTTCGGCAGTGAGCAGCCTGTTCGGCTTTCAGCTCTTCAATTGCCTTTCCGGTAGCCGCATCACTTTTCCTGGCTTGCTCCTTGGCTCGGGCAAGTTCCGCCCGAAGATTCTCCATGGCAGCAGCACCATCTGCATCAAGCGCACACATTGTAAGATACTGGCATAAAGCTCCTCTTACCAGGTGCCTCCGGAGGAATTACATACCTTGTGCCTTGTCAAGCCGCTTGTTGACAAGCGCGATGTCGGCATCTGCCACGTCAAGTTGCCGCTTTAGCTCGGCAAATTCATCAGTCCGGCTGGCCACCGGACACTTCGCCACCTACGTATGAAGGCGGCATATTAGACCTGGGATTATGATCCTCTGAGCGCCGTCACTTTTGACAACGCACAGAGTCTCAGGGGCTACTATCTACACAGGGTGCATCTTATTTATGCGCAACTGTCCAAAAAGGGTACATTATTTCACGTACCTCAAAACCAGTCAGTAAACTCCTAACGGCCTCGTGCAATCCGCTCTCCGTGGATGAAATCCTCTCAATCATCGTACCCATCAATGCACGGTGCTCCTCTGAGATAGATGCTCGCCCTAGCAGATCCTTCAGCTCCTCCGACCGCGCACCAGACGGTGCCGGACTCGTCCGATGGCGCTTTTTGAAGGCCGGACGCAGAGGGCTTTGGGGGGCCATATGACTACCTTCCGGCCCTGCCGGATTCGAAGAAACCCTCCGCGACGATACCTCAGGGTCGCCCGCCTCGCAAGGCGGTACGGCAGGGGGAGGCGTTCCGCTCTCCATCATCTTCGGAAGAAGATCCCTCAAAGACGAGCTCTGCTGAGAAGGGCTAAGGTCCGAGCTACAAGGTAAATTTTCGATTACTTTTCTCAGATATAAAGCAGGGGTTTCTCTCATTTCTTAAAAAGAAAACTCCTCTCTACTTATGGCTTAGTGGAGGGCTGATCCCCTTGAGGGCATAATTCGGCCAAAGCGTCCCCCAGCACAGGACCCTCTGGCGAAGATTTCTTCCCCCGCTTTGAGGCCATGGTCTCCGGGTCTTCAGAGGCGGTCCTCTTCTTCCCCTGAGGAGAGGAATTTTCGATTCCTCCCTTCCAAACAGCCTCCTTCGAGGAGGCTGTAGCTTCCTTGTCCCCTCCCTCGCTTTCCTCCGAAGGCACAACCTCCAACATCCTGACTAGCACGGGACCTAACGTGGTCTCGGGGAGGGGGGCTGGACACCTGATTAGCTTTGCTTTATCTATCCACTCCTGTTTAAAGGACAACTCTTTTAAGGGAAATTTTATGATAAATATGCGTATTGCGAGTCCGGGCACAGGGCTACTTACTTGAGTATCCGGGCGGTTGTAGCCCAGACTTGCGTCCTCGGTCAAGTTCGGACACATTGCTTGTGATCCGAAGAACAATTTGTACATCTCCACGGGCGTCGCGCCCATAAAATGTTGGAGAGCTCGTGGTCCCTCCGGATTGAACTCCCACAGGTGGAGGGGGCGACGTTTGCAGGGCAGAGCTCGGCGAATCAGCATAACTTGTGTTGCCACGACCAGACTGGTATCTCTTTCTAGGAGATCTCGAATGCGGCCCTGCAACAAGGGCACGTCCTTGGACGGCCCCCAGTCCAGTCCTTCATTAACCCATGACGCTAGCTGTGGTGGGGGACCCGGGCGAAAGGTAGGTGGCGCCACCCATTTGGGGCCCCTGGGAGCGGTAATATAAAACCACTCTCGTTGCCATAAGCTGGACTCCTCTTGAAAAGAGCCCTCGGGCCATGGAGCACCAGCATTCTTGCTTATAAAAGCACCTCCACACTCCGCGTACCATCCCTCGATCATCTTCTGTAGCGACCAGACCTCAAACGGTCCAATCTCTGTGCTCCGGTGTCATCCCTGGATTAGTAATGCTAACACCACACAGTACTTGAAGGATTTATAGCAGAGTAGCAATCACACACTTATTACATCGAGTGTCTCCAAAGATAACTTATTACAATAAAAATGGCTTAAGGCCATCTAATAACGATAACAGCAGAAGGCTTGGAACATAAGTGAGTCCATCAACTCCAACGGCATCACTGACTATAGAACCACGACCTAAAACTCCTTAATCATCGTCTGAAAAGTCTGCAACATTAACGTTGCAGCCCGAAAACGGGTCAGCACATGGAATATGCTGGCAATGTAACACATGGAGAATAATGGAATGAAATAGCTATACTATATGCATATTTGGCTGGTGGAAAGCTCTATGGTTACAGTTTTGTGTAAAGCCAATTTTTCCCTACTGCAAAGCAATAAATTTATTTAACTATTATGGTGGTTGTTAAACATTGAGAATGGTTGACAGCATTCTCAATCCCAATTAAACATCATCATTAAACAAACCCAACAAAATTAATCTTTAGAGTAACATGTTGAGATTCACATGATAATCCAGGTACTAGATACTCAAGAAGTCCATAACCGGGGACACGGCTAACCATGATTAGTTTATACACTTTGCAGAGGTTTGCGCACTTTTCCCCACAAGACTCGATCTCCTCCGTTGGATTTCTCACACTACATGGTGTTTGAGAAACGGATGACCGAGACATAGTCTTTCAGAAGCGCTAGCACCTTACGATGGGTAGACCATACCACCTACATCCCCTACATCTGCTAGTCTACCACTATAAGAGTTCGCACGACTTAGTCAACTATGCTAGAGCCCATAATAGCTTATGGCTGCACACAGAAGTTTCCAGCATGAATAATCTCATGATCCCTTTGAGCCTGGGTGGCGGTCCAAAAGAAAACAGGCAATCCTGGAATACCCAGGTGCCTCAATCCACCCAGATGTGTGTTTAGGTTGCCACCTTAAGTAAATCATTAATTAACAAAGCTCACATCTGTCATGGATACACTCACCCAATCCACGTCTACTAGCATAGCATAGCAATAATAAGCAAACGTAGAAGTAACTTCCAAAGGTTTGATAATTAGACAGGTAATAGGTACTACCTCAACTACTTCCCAAACCCACAATTTAATTAGATCCTAATCATGCAATGTGTAAGGATTGATCTAATGCAATAAAACTGGGTAGTAGGAGGTATGATCAAAGTGTTACTTGCCTTGTTGATGATCCGGGAAACCTAGCGATTCGAAGTAACAGGCGGCGCACTCCGGGTACTCTATCGCAAACAAACAGGCACACAATAAGTACTCAACTAATGCACAGGTAAAACTCAAATAAGAGATTTAACTAGAAAGTTCAACTTAAGACTCCGGTTGGCAAAAAGAATCGAATCGAACGAAGCAACGAGAGACAAACGGCAAAAGAAACAGGCTTCGTTTACTAGTCTCGATCTAAGACAATTTTTACAGAAGCAAAAACTTGTTTAAGTTGGTTAAATGGAAAGAGGGTATCGAGACGAAACTCTAGGCGCTTGAATCGCTTGATTCCGATAAACAAGCGAAAAGAGAAACTAAAACGAAAATCGGATCAGAAATCGCGATCAGAAAATCGCGGATTTAATCCGAGAAAAAGAAAAACCGACGAACAGTTTAACGAACGAATGTTCGTTAACTGAATCTAAACGAAGAACGCGTTCGTTAAAATGAACGAACGAGCGAACGCTCGCTAATTAGCCTAACCCGGAAAAAACACGTCTAAAGAAAAAACGAAACAAAAACAACCGACGAAAACCGAACGGTTTTTCCGGGAAAACCGGCGGCGGGATCGAGGTAAACCTCAAGTGGCGGGATG
>NC_057803.1:559085529-559093448 GCF_018294505.1 Triticum aestivum | reverse complement strand
GCTTATAAAGGCTGGGTCCGGGGGAGTCCGGGCCTAGCACGGCCCGTAGGTCGGTTCGGACGTTTTTTTTATAAAAAACTTACGCTCGAAAAAAAACAAAAGGACTACTAAACGGACTCCAAAAATCCCGAAATAAATTTTCCTCGGCTTCTAAAATCAAGCCGCATAGGATGAACATTTATTTGGGGCCTAAAAGCAATTTTGAAAAACGCGCATTTTTCCTAAATTCAAATAAAATAGCAAATAAAACAAAATAAAATCTTATTCGATTTTTTATTAAATCCTCAATATTTCTTTATTTTGGGAAAGTCATTTTATTCCCTCTCTCATATTTTTGTAATAGAAATAATTGAAGATAAAATAAATAAAATAAAATGATCCTATTTTCAAAATTTGAGAAAACTCAAATACGAAAATAACGAAATTCCCAACTCTCTCCGAGGGTCCTTGAATTGCGAAAAAAAAATTCTAGGATCAGCCAAAATGCAATAAATATGATATGCAATGATGATCTAGTGTATAACATTCCAAATTTAAAATTTGGGATGTTACAAACCTACCCCCTTTAAGATGAATCTCGCCCTCGAGATTCGGGTTGGCTAGAAAATAGGTGAGGGTGGTCCTTCAGCAAATCTTCCTCTCATTCCCAGGTGGCTTCATCCTCCGTGTGGTGGCTCCACTGAACCTTGCAAAACTTGATAACCTTGCTGCGGGTGACTCGACTGGCATACTCTAGAATCTTAACTGGTTTCTCCTCATAGGTCAAATCACTGTCCAACCGAATTGCTTCCAGTGGTACCGTATCTCTCAGCGGTATGTCGGCCATCTCTGTGTGACACTTCTTCAACTGGGATACATGGAACACGTTGTGAACTCCTGACAATCCTTCGGGCAATTCCAACTTATAGGCAACTTCTCCCATACGCTCCAAAACTTGGTATGGGCCTACAAAACGTGGTGCTAACTTTCCCTTAACTCCAAAGAGCTTAACTCCTCGTAGTGGTGATACTCGAAGATAGACTCGGTCTCTGACTTCGTAAACTGTCTCCTTGTGTTTAGAATCTGCATAACTCTTCTGCCTGGATTGAGCTACCTTCAGCCTGTCGCGAATTAATTTCACTGTCTGTTCAGACTCCTTTATCAGATCCGGTCCAAACAACTGGCGATCTCCAACTTCATCCCAGGACAATGGGGTCCTGCACCTCCTTCCATACAAGGCTTCGAAAGGGGCCATCTTCAAACTGGATTGATAGCTATTGTTGTAAGAGAACTCTGCATATGGAAAATTCTCATCCCAACTAGATCCATAATCTAGCGCACAAGCTCTTAGCATATCCTCCAAAATCTGATTTACTCTCTCGGTCTGTCCATCTGTCTGCGAGTGGAAAGCTGTGCTAAACTCCAGTCTGGTTCCCAAAGTCTCATGCAACTGATTCCAGAACTTTGAGGTAAACTGGGTTCCTCTATCCGATACAATGCTCCTTGGAACTCCATGCAGACATACGATCCTGGTCATGTATATCTTTGCCAACTTTGCACTGGTATAGGTAGTCTTCACTGGAATGAAGTGAGCTACCTTTGTCAAACGATCGACTACAACCCATATCGAGTCATAGCCTGAACGTGTTCTGGGAAATCCTGTGATGAAATCCATGCCATGATTATCCCACTTCCATTCGGGTATCGGCAATGGTTGTAGCAATCCTGCTGGCTTCTGATGCTCTGCCTTCACTCTATGACATACATCACAAACTGCTACATATTCCGCAATATCCTTCTTCATTCCGGTCCACCAGAAGATATCCTTCAAATCCAAATACATCTTGGTATTTACTGGGTGAATCGAGTATGGTGAGTCACGGGCCTCTTGCAGAATTAGCTTCCTAATCTCCGGATCATTTGGTACATAGACACGGTCTTCAAACCATAAGGTATCGTGCTCATCCTCACGAAATCCCTTAGCTTTTCCTTTGTTCATTTTCTCCTTAATGGAAGCAATTTCCTTGTCAGTCCTTTGAGCTTCTCTAATCTTATCCATTAAAGTAGACTGAATCTCCAATGCTGCTACATAGCCTCTTGGAACTATTTCCAAACATAGCTCTCGAAGATTTTTGGCTAACTCCCCTGGTAAATCTCCCGTCATTAGGGTGTTGACATGGCTCTTACGGCTTAATGTGTCAGCTACTATGTTAGCCTTTCCGAGGTGATAATGCAATTTCATATCATAATCCTTGATGAGCTCCAACCATCTCCTTTGTCTGAGGTTCAACTGCTTCTGGGTGAAAATATACTTCAAAATCTTGTGATCCGTGTACACCTCGCAATGGTTTCCAATCAGAAAATGTCTCCAAGTCTTCAATGCATGCACTACGGCTGCTAACTCCAAATCATGCGTGGCATAATTCAACTCACGAGGCTTAAGCTGTCGTGAGGCATATGAAACAACTCTGCCTTCCTGCATAAGCACTGCTCCAAGTCCTCGTCGTGAAGCGTCGCAATACACCTCATAATCCTTGGTCTGGTCCGGTAAAATCAACACGGGTGCGGTAACCAAACGTTTCTTCAACTCCTGAAAACTGGCCTCACATTCCTCCGTCCATATGAACTTGGTATCCTTCTTCAACAACTCATTCATAGGCTTCGCAATCTTTGAGAAATTCTCAATAAACCTCCGGTAGTATCCTGCGAGTCCAAGAAAACTCCGGATCTCTCCCACGGTGGTTGGTGCTTCCCACTTGGTCACGGTATCAACTTTAGTGGGATCTACTGCTATACCTTCTCCGAATATAACGTGTCCGAGAAATCCAACTTCCTTCAACCAAAACTCACATTTGCTAAATTTGGCATATAATTGATGTTCTCTGAGCTTTCCAAGAACCAAACAAAAATGCTCCTTATGCTCCTCTTCATTCTTTGAGTAAACCAGGATATCATCAATGAACACTACGACGAACTTATCCAAGAACTCCATAAACACCTTGTTCATCATGTTCATAAAATATGCAGGTGCGTTAGTTAGACCAAATGACATAATGGTATACTTGTACAGCCCATACCTGGTGGTAAAAGACGTCTTGGGTATATCCTGTTCCCGAATCTTCAACTGGTGATATCCTGATCGCAGATCGATCTTGGAAAATACCTTAGCTCCTCGCAATCGATCAAACAGATCATTGATCATCGATAGGGGGTACTTGTTTTTGATGGTTACTTCATTAAATCCTTGATAATCAACAACCATCCTTAACGATCCATCCTTCTTCTCCACTAGAAGTACTGGCGATCCCCAAGGCGATGAACTTGGGCGAATATATCCTTTATCCAGTAACTCCTTAATCTGCTTCTTAATTTCCACCAAATCCTTTGCAGGCATCCTATATGGTCTCTTTGATATTGGCCCTATGCCTGGCAAAAGCTCAATCAAAAACTCAATATCTCTATCCGGTGGCATTCCTGGCAACTCTTTTGGAAATACTTCGGGGAAATCCTTCACTACTGGTACTTCCTCCTGCACTACTCCGGTTAAACAATTTACTTGAGTCCTCTTTGGCACATGTCGGGATACGTACTTGATTCTTCTCCCTTCTGGGGTGGTAAGTGAAATTGACTTACTGGCACATTCAATATTCCCTTCATACTTGGATAACCAATCCATGCCTAATATCACATCCAATCCTTGGGATTCCAATACTATTAGGTCCGAGGGAAAAACATAGTTACCAATCCTTAATGGTAACCGATCACACCATAGACTAGCCATATGTTCTGCTCCAGGCGAGGTTACTAACATGGGTGACCTAAGGGCTTGGGTTGGAAGTTTATACTTATCCACAAATCCCCTTGATATGTATGAATGCGATGCACCAGTATCGAAAAGAACGAGTGCAGTAAATGACTTAACCAAAAACTTACCGATTACTGCATCCAGCTGCTCTACAACCTCCTCCATGTTAACATGGTTCACCTGTCCCCTGTTGAAAGGGTTCGGCTTCTTCCCAGAGATTCCATTGCCATTTCCATTTTGGGATTGAGGACATTCATTGGCATAATGTCCGGTCTTCTGGCACTTAAAGCAAGTGACTTGGCTCAGGTCTTTCTTGGCGGGGGTTGATGGGTTGGTGCGGTTCTGGCTGTTACTTCCTCCATTCCCATTACCATTCCTGGGGCCATTGTGATTGTGCGAACTACCTGTCTCCATGGGTATGCTGAAAATGTCCTCCCGGCCTAGGGGTAAATCATGGCTTCTGCTGAGCTCCTGAATTGTACTTTCCTTGCGCATACTTCCTCTTGCGATTCTCAATTTGCTGCTGCTTCCCTTCAATCATAAGAGCACGATCTACCAACTCCTGGTAGTTGTTGAAGGTTGCTACCATCAACTGCATGCTCAACTCATCATTCAGTCCTTCCAGAAACTTCTCCCGCTTAGCTACATCCATAGCAACATCATCTGGGGCATAACATGCTAGCTTACTAAAGTCCTCCACATACTGGCCAACTGTCCGTCCTCCTTGGTGCAAGTTGCGAAACTCTCACTTCTTCATGGCCTTAGCTCTTGCTGAAACATGGGCAGTACGAAAAGCCTGCTGAAAGTGGTCCCATGTGATAGTATCGACAGGGAAAGTGGTTGTGAAATTCTCCCACCATGATGTTGCGGGTCCTTCAAGCCGATGTGTGGCAAACTTCACCTTCTCCGCATCAGTGCATCCTGCTATGGTCAACTCTCTAGCTGTCTTGTGGAGCCAATCATCTACTACTATCGGCTCGATGCTACTGGAAAACACTAGCGGATTCAGCCTAAGAAAACGGGCTAAGTGATCAACAAGTGGTGGTGGTGGTGGGTTTTTATTGTTGTTGTTCCCCTGGTTCTGATTCTGGACTAGTAACTACATTAGTGTGTTCTGCTGCTGGATCAACTAAGTGAGCTCCGGTGGGAAGGTAACTCCGGGGTCACGTCTCGGAGGCATCTGAGGGTTTAGAAAAGATGAGATTTAAGAATAGAGGGGGCCTAAAGAGAAAACACAACCCATATGCACATGAGGCAAAAGCAAACAATTCACTTCATTCAATCAACCAAACAAGGGCATACAATCGATCTAACTATCGCAAAAGTGCTCGGGCTACTATATTTACATGGTGGACTACTACTACTATTGGGGTGGTCTACTAGAAATATTCTTCGGTTGCAGACTCCATGATATCTGCTCCAGCTTCATCAACATAGTCATCATCGCTATCATCTGGATCCGAGTCGGTGTCGTCGATGATGATGTAGTCTTCCGGGCGAATCTCCTTGGGTTCTTCGTCTTCTTCTACCGATGTAGGGTCTCCCATGAATATTCCAATCGTCTTGATCAGATCGTCATTCTTTTCCACTAATACTTCAATTTCTTCTTCAAAATCTTCACGTGTAGCCTTGAGTTCTTCCTCCAGTTCCTTGATTCTTGTCCTTGCCTTCTTCAGGTCTATCATGTTGGCGCACATCCGGTTCTCCTGACGTCGAATGTGCTGGTTTAACTCCTGGATAAAAGTTGCAATTGATCTATCCTTTCTGGTGCTGGTCATCTCCCGGTGCTCATCTCGGCACCCACAAATCTGGTAGATAGTATCCTTGAGATCATTACGGTGGACTTCTCCAATGCGTCCCATGGCGATGTGAGCTGCCATGCTCTTTCCTAGACTCCAGGTTGGTGCATCGAAAGAAAACTCTATGGACTCAGTGACTGGCATGAACGTCCTTCCTGGAACTTGAACTTGAATCATCCGGCGCTCTTCTTCAGGTAAGGTGGCGTTGTAGGTTCTGGTGAAGCTTGGTACTCCTATGTTCAGGTATCTAGTGACTTCCTTCAAGTGACGTCCAAAGGGTGTATCTTCATCCGGTTGAGTGAACTGGTTCCTTGCATCCACCATCCTAAAAGAGTAGAAAAGATGAGAGGTCAGAAGAGAAGAGAGTGAGTAGTGATCTAGGTCTTTAGCTTAGTGGCTGTGTCCTACAGTCAGCGTGTGCTCTGATACCATCTTGTAGCGACCAGACCTCAAACGGTCCAATCTCTGTGCTCCGGTGTCATCCCTGGATCAGTAATGCTGATACCACACAGTACTTGAAGGATTTATAGCAGAGTAGCAATCACACACTTATTAAATCGAGTGTCTCCAAAGATAACTTATTACAATAAAAATGGCTTAAGGCCATCTAATAACGATAACAGCGGAAGGCTTGGAAGATAAGTGGGTCCATCAACTCCAACGGCATCACTGAGTATAGAACCACGACCTAAAACTCCTTAATCGTCATCTGAAAAGTCTGCAACATTAACGTTGCAGCTCGAAAACAGGTCAGCACATGGAATATGCTGGCAATGTAACACATAGAGAATAATGGAATGAAACAGCTATACTATATGCATATTTGGCTGGTGGAAAGCTCTATGGTTACAGTTTTGCGTAAAGCCAATTTTTCCCTACTGCAAAGGAATAAATTTATTTAACTATTATGGTGGTTGTTAAACATTGAGAATGGTTGACAGCATTCTCAATCCCAATTAAACATCATCATTAAACAAACCCAACAAAATTAATCTTTAGAGTAACATGTTGAGATTCACATGATAATCCAGGTACTAGATACTCAAGATGTCCATAACCGGGGACACAGCTAACCATGATTAGTTTATACACTCTGCAGAGGTTTGCGCACTTTTCCCCACAAGACTCGATCTCCTCCGTTGGATTTCTCGCACTACATGGTGTTTGAGAAACGGATGACCGAGACATAGTCTTTCAGAAGCGCTAGCACCTTACGATGGGTAGACCGTACCACCTACATCCCCTACATCTGCTAGTCTACCACTGTAAGAGTTCGCTCGACTTAGTCAACTATGCTAGAGCCCATAATAGCTTGTGGCTGCACACGGAAGTTTCTAGCATGAATAATCTCATGATCCCTTTGAGCCTGGGTGGCGGTCCAAAAGAAAACAGGCAATCTTGGAATACCCAGGTGCCTCAATCCACCCAGATGTGTGTTTAGGTTGCCACCTTAAGTAAACCATTAATTAACAAAGCTCAATATCTGTCATGGATACACTCACCCAATCCACGTCTACTAGCATATCATAGCAATAATAAGCAAACGTAGAAGTAACTCCCAAAGGTTTGATAATTAGACAGGTAATAGGTACTACCTCAACTACTTTCCAAACCCATAATTTAATTAGATCATAATCATGCAATGTGTAAGGATTGATCTAATGCAATAAAACTGGGTAGTAGGAGGTATGATCAAAGTGTTACTTGCGTTGCTGATGATCCGGGAAACCTAGCAATTCGAAGTAACAGGCGGCGCACTCCGGGTACTCTATCGCAAACAAACAAGCACACAATAAGTACTCAACTAATACACAGGTAAAACTCAAATAAGAGATTTAACCAGAAAGTTCAACTTAAGAACTCCGGTTGGCAAAAAGAATCGAATCGAACGAAGCAACGAAAGACAAACGGCAAAAGAAACAGGCTTCGTTTACTAGTATGGATCTAAGGCAATTTTTACATAAGCAAAAACTTGTTTAAGTTGGTTAAACGGAAAGAGGGTTTCGAGACGAAACTCCAGGCGCTTGAATCGCCTGATTCCGATAAACGAGCGAATAGATAAACTAAAAAAAAAATCGGATCAGAAATCGCGATCAGAAAATCGCAGATTTAATCCTAGAAAAAGAAAAATAACGAACAGTTTAACAAACGAACGTTCTTTAACCGAATCTAAACGAAGAACGCGTTCGTTAAAACGAACGAACGAGCGAACGCTCGCTAATTAGCCTAAACCGCAAAAAAACCGATCTAAGGAAAAACGAAACAAAAAAACCGACGAAAATCGATCCGTTTTTCCGGGAAAACCGGCGGGATCGAGGTAAACCTCGTGTGGCTGG
>NC_057803.1:559062401-559085246 GCF_018294505.1 Triticum aestivum | reverse complement strand
CGGGCGGCGTCGGGCGTGGTTGGCTGCGTCGGCGGGCGCGGGCGGCAGCATCGGGCGCGGGCGGCTAGGGTTTCGGCCCGGGGTGGGCCGGCAGCTTATAAAGGCTGGGTCCGGGGGAGTCCGTGCCTAGCACGGCCCGTAGGTCGGTTCGGACGTTTTTTTAAAAAAACTTACGCTCGGAAAAAATAACAAAAGGACTACTAAACGGACTCCAAAAATCCCGAAATAAATTTTGCCCGGCATCTAAAATCAAGCCGCCCAGTATGAACATTTATTTGGGGCCTAAATGCAATTTTGAAAAACACACATTTTTCCTAAATTCAAATAAAATAGCAAATAAAACCAAATAAAATCTTATTTGATTTTTTTATTAAATCCTCAATATTTCTTTATTTTAGGAAAGTCATTTTATTCCCTCTCTCATATTTTTGTAATAGAAATAATTGAAGATAAAATAAATAAAATCAAATGATCCTATTTTCAAAATTTGAGAAAACTCAAATATGAAAATAACGAAATCCCCAACTCTCTCCGAGGGTCCTTGAGTTGCAAAAAAAATTCTAGGATCAGCCAAAATGCAATAAATATGATATGCAATGATGATCTAGTGTATAACATTCCAAATTGAAAATTTGGGATGTTACATCTTCGGCTCTACTTTGAAGGTCTTGAGCCATTGTCCGAAGTGAGGAGTAATACGGAGGAAGGCTTCACACACGATGATGAATGAGGAAATATGGAGGATGGACTCCGGGGCTAAGTCGTGAAATTCCAGCCCATAATAATACATGAGCCCCCTCACGAAGGGATTCGTCGGGAAGCCTAGCCCTAGAAGGAAGTGAGACATGAATACCACACTCTCACCAGGCTTGGGAGTGGGAATGACCTGCCCTTGAGCAGGCAGCCTATGCCAGATTTCGCCGGTTAAAAACCTGGCCTCTCTCAACTTCAGCACGTCCTCCTCCGTGACGGAGGAGGGCATCCATCGGCCTCGAAGGTCGGAACTGGACATTGTCGAAGGTCCGAAGCGCCTGAAATCTGGAGCCTTGGGTGTTGGAACTCGAGGTGAAGGGCGAACTCGTTTGAGATTGAAAGAAAGGAGTAAGGCCTTGGTCTCTTTATAAGAGGTTGAATACCAAGGGCCCTCCCTGTGACCGTTTGGGACTTGCCTTTGATCGAGAAAACATACCAACGTGTACGGTTTGGTTACCCACACCCGTATTGATGAGAATCCCGGAATAAGGGGACACGATCTCTGCTTTGACAAGACGTGCCAAGGAAACGGCCTCGCTAAACGCGCTGAGGTGGGACAGTAAAACGATCCGAATAAAGACTTGGCCATGGTGTGATGTCACGCTACGGAATACGTTAGCAGATTAGATTTGTGTAAATATTATTCTCTCTATGGCAATATGTGGAAACTTATTTTGCAGAGCTGGACACTACCTTTGTGTTCAAAACCTTCTATGAAGTACTTGGAGGAGGAACCCGCCTTGCAATGCCCAAGACAATCTGCGCGCCGGACTCATCGTCATTGAAGCCTGGTTCAGGGGCTACTGAGGGAGTCCTGGATTAGGGGGTGTCCGGATAGCCGGACTATACCGTCGGTCGGACTCCTGGACTATGAAGATACAAGATTGAAGACTTCGTCCCGTGTCCGGAAGGGACTTTCCTTGGCGTGGAAGGCAAGCTTGGTGATACGGATATGTAGATCTCCTACCATTATAACCGACTCTGTGTAACCCTAGACCTCTCCGGTGTCTATCTAAACCGGAGGGTTTTAGTCCGTAGGACGAACAACAATGATACCATAGGCTAGCTTCTAGGGTTTAGCCTCTCTGATCTCGTGGTAGATCTACTCTTGTACTACCCATATCATCAATATTAATCAAGCAAGACGTAGGGTTTTACCTCCATCAAGAGGGCCCAAACCTGGGTAAAACATTGTGTCCCCTGCCTCCTGTTACCATCCGCCTAGACGCATAGTTCAGGACCCCCTACCCGAGATCCGCCGGTTTTGACACCGACATGTGCCATAATAGGCCGGAACAGGTAAAGGCCCACAATATTCCTGCGGATCATAATGGGCCGGCCCAGCTAAAGGCCCACGAGATTTCACCGACATTAATGGGTCGGCCCAGCTGTAGGCCCACAAGATTTTGAGGACCCTAGTAGGCCGGCCCGTTAACTGGCTGCCATGTTTTGGGCCAAATGTCGGCCCATATTTGATATGGTCTATTAATGGCCTGCCACGCTCCGGGCCTAATAGTGGCCCATATGAGATCCGGCATGTTAAAAGCCTACCATGTTCTGGGCCAAATTACGGCCCAGATCTGGTCCGGCCCTTTAAGAGGTTTTGGGCCTAATTATGGCCCATATCAGATTCGGCCCGTCAACTGGACACTATGCTTTTGGGCCCACTTGCTAAAGGCCCACTTAATAATTCAGCCTGATATTAGTTTTGGCCTGTTAAGGGTCCGTTTAACATTTCGGCCCTATATTAATTTCAGCCTATTAAAAGCCCATCATATAGTTGGGCCTAACTCCGGCCCGGTTTGCATCCGGCCTGCTCGCAGCCGATATCTGATTGGGCCAAACAAGAACCGAGACAATTTTTCGGCCTGTTAAAAGCCCGTGATTTGATTCGCACAATCATGGTCGGGGTTCATTCCGGGCTGCTGCCGGCCCGTGAGCTGATCGGCACGTTTCAGGCTCAACCTACATCGTGATTGCATGACGGCCCGATTATGTACCGTAATTTTACGGTTTGGCCGGTTTACTGAGAAGACATGATATATATACAGTAAAATAACTGCAGCATCGTGAATAAGAAAAAACCTATACTATACAATAAAGAAATTATGGCATATTACATCCACTGGGCATCAAAGTTCGCCACTATGATAATAAAGCACAAGCAGACAGCAGATTACATACACTGGGCATCAAAGATCGCCACCAGTGCAAATAAACACGCCGACAAAATTATATACAAAACTGACAGCACTTCAATAGAGTTCAAGAAAGGTTAGCCCTGCTGGGGAGCTGCAGCGCAAGCAGCTGAGCAAGATGATGAGACTGCGCTTGTTCAACACTTATATCTTCCTCACTCTGAAAGATAAACAAGCAGACAGATGACAGGTTTTGCACATAAAAGTATCAGTGCTGACAATTCATCACATTTCTTAATGACGAATAAAGTGACACAGTTTAAATTTGCATTAACACAATATGGTATTGTTCAGGTCAAGACATGGCAGGAAATGACATTGTGAAGGAGTTGGCAGCTTCATGACACCACTGGATTACAGATCAAGAACTCATAAGTATCAATGGTTAGTGTGCTGTCAATTTATACCATTTTAAATAATAGTAGAATGATATGACATTTTTCATAGTTAAGACATTGCAGAATATGACATTGTGCTGTAGTGGGTAGGTTCACCACACCACTGGATTACAGATGAAGAACAGAAGCATACATGAAGTGCAAAAGAAGATCACTTGCTCTATATTTTAATTTACATGGTATGAAGAAGGAACTTGGTTGTACAACTAAAAACTTAAATTGAGAAAGGACGAACTTTTGTTTATGAACTACATATAATAAACTTTAAACAAGCAATTTGATGCAAACACCAAAAATAAACGGCTGTTGCAGTCATGCCTAACCAAATATATACAACAAAGTTTGAAGGCTTGAGATGGACAAACTTACATTATTGGTGAAGACAGGCTCTATAAACGCCTTGTCCATGCTGATGGGGGGAGCAATTCAAGAAGTTTACCACAGAATCTTCTTCAAAAGCATTGCCTTTATTCTACAATTTGTTAAGAGTAAATATAGATGTGATAATATACGAAAAAATGGAGAATATTTAAGATAAGATGAAGAGTGATGCTACATAACCAAGTAGCTATAAATGTAAGTGCAGCGATACAGGCAAAAGGTACAGCCAAGAGCAATGCACAGCTAAACTTCTTCAGTACCAACCTTATGGTAAGAGTAAATATAGATCTGATGTGAAGAAAATGGAGGGCAAAGGAAAATAAGCTGCAGAGTGATGGTACATGAACAACTACCTGTCATTATAAGTACACTGATAAAGGACAGCCTGTACTTACAAGAACAATGCAGAGCTAAAAAACATTGGCATTGGATATATTCTACACTAATGTAAACATTCATACAGATCAGATAATTTGGAGCGAACAATTGATAAGCAAGCTATCATGCATACTGCTATCACATAATGAACCAGGTATGTATGCAAGTACAGTGATACAGGACAACGGGTACTAACAAGAGCAAAGCAACGGGCAGCATATTTGAGATATCCTGTCGTTCTTGTCAAACCGGAATTCTTCTTTGAGCAGATTTCCTGCAAAAAAGATCCGTAAGGCACATGCGGAAAAGTAGAAGTTCAAATTGTCATGTGATTTCATAGAAAGTACCTCATCCTGGGAACGATACTAGTGCATAACAAGGTTTTTCCATTCAATGTCTTCTAAATTTAGCACAGGAGACTTCACCAGAAATTCGTTTATAGACTTGCCATCAAAGTGTGATTTCCTCAGGTAACACTGATACTGCTGCAATGCTTCCTTGAAAAGCACAAGCAAGCTTTGCTCGTCATGACTATCCAGATTGACACTCGCCTAGTTACAACAATGTAATGTAAATCATTCATGTGTTCAATCAGCAGAAAACAGGAAAATAATAGCCATGAATAATAGCACTTACACGTAAGTTGGATAGGAAGATGTGAAAATGGTGTTTGTCTTCACAATAATCTTCCCATGATGGGAATATATGCACGTAGTCCCTAACAACATTGAAAGAATTGTCTTTTAAACTGGGAATAAATGGAATGGGGTTCCAATCTGCAGGAATTGGCCGTCTCTGCAGTTGGGATAGGTCTTCGGCCGGTGGACTTGCTGTACTTTTTGCTGGAGTGGGATTTTTCTGTGGTACAGCTGATGCTATGGCAAATGAAATCGGTATACCTTTTGCTGGAGTGCAGGTCCTGTGTGGTGGGGCTAGTGGTGGGGCCAGTGAAGTATGGGTATAGTCTGCTGGAGTCGGTCCTACGTTTTGTGTCACTGGTTGTATAGCCAATATAAGTGGGGTGCTATCTGATTTCTCCGGAACCACCACGTTTTTCAAGGACTTTGCTAGTGCTCCTTTAGGTTCAGCAATCACCCTCTTCCTTTTTGATGTCTGATGCACAAGAACAACATTTGAGTGGGAAAACATGGTATGATGACAGATGGAATATGTATTGATAATTGATGGGCATGGCATCTCGACATATATGATGAGTAAACTAAGCAGATGGCGGTGCAACAAAGTAGAAGAAATGCAAGACACCATATGCAAGATACCCGCAATCAATAAAACATTGCCAAATTAGAACAGGCACCTTGATGGGTGAACAGGACAGGCCATCTGCCTTTGACTCCTCGAGGTTAGAATAGTCATTAGGATGATATTCTGAACAAGAATCAACTGGTGGGGAGCGTATGAGTTTCATTGCATCCAGAATGGCACTCAGTGCCTTGGTGCCAATTTTGTAAGTCATTGTAGTGTTTAGCTTCAAGAGTGGACTGCTGCTAGTGCGACACAAAGCATCTACACAGATCATAGTGTAGATATAACGGGAAAACCTTAAGCATCAGAGTAAAATCAGCAAAGTGGAACTTGCTGGAATATATGTGCTAGTATTGACGGCACGGCTAGAAAGGCTTCGGATACCAGCTCTCTTCAAGTGAAGGTGCGGTACTGTTAATATCAATGTAACTCTCAAAGGCGACACAGCTCCCCGCATTTCCTTGCTATTCTTATAGGATTCAAGTGGGCAGGCCACTACAAATCCTATTCCTATGTTTACAATATCCTACGAATCAAAGAGGCTCAAAGTGTCCATCACAACCGACTGTATAGACGTCTACACTGCGAATGTCCCTGCTCATCTTCAGTACAAGGAACATACTGTACTACTAGCATACTCCCTATGTTCCAAAATATAAGTCTTGGTAGATATTTCTACTATGGATCACATACAGATGTATCCAGGTACATTTTAGAGTGTAGATTCACTCATTTTGCTCCATATGTAGTCCATGGTGGAATCTATACAAAGACTTGTATTTAGGAACGGAGAGAGTACATATTAAAGAAGAATGGAAGAGGAACATGGTAAAGAAGAGCAAGCAGATTTTGGATAATAAAATGTTGGTTGCGCAGTGCCCACACATGATGAACCAGAGCGCATTAAGAATGCAACTCCTAGCTGTCTCTCGACCATTTCAGGCGGTTGGATGAAGATCCTATGTCTCCTAACCCTTCTTCTTCCTCGTCTCTGATTCTTCCCATACAGAACACCGCACGGGCCGCTGGCCGGACCACCGGCCCCCACCGCCTGTGTTCCTCCACCACCCCCACCCCCACCCCCACCCCAACCCCCACCCGCGTCGAGTTTTATTTGTTTGGCGAGGCCCCACAACCACCCGAGCCCCTTCGATCGCACCGGCGAACTCCGGCGAGCTCTGAAAAATCGACTGACCCAATTTTGAAATTTAGTCTACTGTGATTTAACTAGTGTGGAATATAAAAGGGGAAAACCATAAGCATTGCGAGTATGGTGTTGAGCGTGCCATGGTGGATCTGAAGGTGCAAACCGGACAAAGGCAACTTTGCAACCAAGACAAGAAATCAGAGTAAAGCAGTGGCGATCTATTTTCTTGCTGCGATAAATAAGTTGAGCAGATACGAAAGAGTACCGCCTCTGGTGCGGCGCCGTGTAGGCACCTGCTGAGAATTTGACGGTGCTGCGGTAGCGATGGCTGTCGGCAGCGTGGAAGCAGATCTAGGAGGGTAGACGGTGGCGGTAGGGTGCGGTGGACGAGACGGTCGTAGGAGCGGTGTCGGCAAGGTGGACGACGGTGGGGATGAAGCGAGAGGACAGGATGCAAGGATCCCGGTCCGAAGCCGTGGATGAGAGAGGTCGATCTCTTGTAATGGACGGAGGCGTTGGGGTATTAGCTCCGGCATGGTGGAGGAGGACGGCGGTGGATGGGGTGGCGGACGGCGGTGGACGGAGGAGGGTGGGGTGGAGAGGGTGTTTTGGCGCCCACGAAGTACGAATGGGGAAAAGGGAGGTAGAGAGGAAGGGGGGAACCATGTATTCAGGGCACGCTTGTCTCAAATGCAAGGAAATTTACAAACTTAGCCCCCGTTTCAAATTTCTACTACATCACAGCAACACTAGTCGGTCGGGGATAGGACGGTAATCTCGCATACACCGAATATTTGCCAACGAGAGTTTGTTTTTGGCGCCCACCGTGTATGAATATGAATCGGGGAGGGAGTCAATTTCGGCCGAGGACACACTGTGTTTTGGCGCCCACCATGTATGAATCCGGGTGAGAGGCGATTACGTCACGTTTGGGTGAAATTACAAACCTACCCCTATCGAAACCTATAGAAATCCAGCATATAGGCTTTGCATGGCAGGGATAGGCAGTAGTGATTTCGATCTCGCAGATTTTGGTTTCGGGCAGTTACTGCGACTTTCCCCGCTTCGTTCAAATTTTGCAGAGTGCACGTTTACCGTGCCAACTCAATTCGAATCCCGTTTGTATTCTATTTTTTCGGGCGGGGTCCATTTTCAATTGGAATTACATTCTATATACATCATTTTTTTTTATATATATACTTTCAAAAGCACAACAAAGAATTCTGCTCCTTTATATGTATAATATGATTTACAAATACAACGATCTCGAAATCTTAAGGTTGAATTCGAAAAAAATAACCAAATTATGTTCTACTAAAATGTATGGATCAGTAATATCTACATATTAAATAACATAGATGTGCGTGAATTCATATGAGTATGCATGTTTGATAGATCAATTTTGGTTCGAGTATGGATTGCATGTATCATCATCTCGAATTCAAATATTTGAATCCCTTTTTTGTTCACTCCTTTCACGCCCATCTCTCTCACATGCATGCTCCTTCAGGTAGCTATCACTCTCTTTTCTCCAGCTCACCCGCACGCTCACTTCATGTTGCTCCTATCCTCGCAAACATGGCCTCTCTACGTCTCCCTTGAGAAGTGTCACACTCTCCCTATCATTATAAATTACATGGTTTTCATTACCTCTCACGTCTCTACTGTTCTCTGGTATCACTCAGTACCTAAGCTTTCTTTTTCACCGCCAAACACACAGTCTCCACTCGTCTTTCACTCTGTCTTTCTCTCTATGGGATTCTCTCACACACCCTATATGTCTCTACATATGACTCATACCACTAAAATTACTCTCTCTATCTCTCCTGTAGACACAACATTTGTTGCGGTCTCCTTTTTGTCTCCATCCCAGACTGACATTATTCATTTGTTTACCGATCAGACAACCCCGACTACCGTCTCCTCTCTCTCTCACACACACAGACACACACGCACAACTCCTACCACTAAAATGTGAATGGAAAACGAGATTTTGTTATACCCAAACAAAAAAGGACTGGAGGGAGTGATTGCTCTAACACACACGCGACCTCTCATAGCGCAGGCATTGAACCGGTGCGCCGACCAAGAGGGTCGCACTCGCTGCAGGCCCGGCTGAGCACACCTCCTCACCGCGTGCAACCGGCTTAAGACTGCCCCGCCTGCCTTCATTGAATCCGCGCGTGTGCCGGCAACACGTCCTTCCGCGAGCCAGCGGGCATTTTAGAACACAAAAAATGACTACAATATAATTAATTTACGCATGGTCTTGACTTGTTGTGCTCGCACTGGTAGCAGGAACTAGTAGAGGATTTTATTTATTTATAACTCTCCTCACATTTTTTTGGCTTTGAAGTGAATCATGGTCGTGGATATTATGTATGAATGTGCAGATATCTGTGAACATGAGTTTGATGTGGAAGTTGAACTTGGAATGTCGGGCTTGCGCGTGAACTATACCATGTCCAATGCTTTGTCTGTTATTGTTTGGAAAGTAATTGCTGTTATTACATGACCTGAAAAAAACATTTTGTGCCACATCAGTAGATGCACGGACATCACAACAGGCATGCTGACTGGATAAACATTTGAACCTAGCTATTATGAAGGAAATTTTGTATTGACAACAGTTTTAGATAGCAGGAGATGCCTAGCCTGCTCTGCCTCTGCTAGCTTATTTCTGGCTTCTTCCATCTCTTCTTTGGCTTGGGTGAAGAGAGCATCTGATTGCTCTTTTCGCTTCTTCAGGAACTCAGTTACATTCTCAAGGGCTGCTGCACGCTTTCTTTCAGCCTTTACTAATGGCACGAGGACACAGACAGCTGACGACTCCACCTGGCTTGTGTGTAATCCAGCATCATCTAGGAATTCGCACCTTGTGTCTAATCCAGCATCATTAGGGAACTGGCACCTTGTGTGTAATCCAGCCTCATTTTGGAAACATGATCTCGAGGTTGACCATACTTCCCTCCTCGTAGGAACTGCATCCTGACATGAAGTTACTTCTTTTTTAGATCAATACTCATAGCAACCTAGATCCATTTAGTAGAAGCCAGATAAACAGAACTCAGAGAAGTGAATTCAAAAGGAATAAATAAATAAAAACAGACTACAAGGTGAGAACACCCACTTCCTACATCAAGCTAAAAACGAAAGCATTAGGATGATTAAGACTCTTCTTATTACACATCGAAGAACACCACGCTTAAGAGAAACAGAAACTACAACATATACACATCAAAGAACACGAGGCTACACGAAAGTAATTAAAAGGGTGTTACTTACCAAAGCTCGTTTTACAGGTTCGGTGCAGCTCCTCTTTAACTTGCCACGCTCCTTGGAGATGTCCCGAATATCCCGTGTTTGATCTTCATTGCTCCTCTGCATGTTCGCACTCGTGGTTTTAAAATCTCAACATGGAAAGAAAAATATACTACTAGTAATACTCGCGCATCTTGTGGGCAACATTAAAGCACTCGTCTGCCATGTTAGAGCATCTCCAACAAGATAAACTACTCATACAAATGCATCTTGATGCGTGCAACGCATGGGCATTTTGCTAGTTCTAAAAACCTTTCCATCATTTGCCACACTACTGGTTGCAGATGAAAAACCTACCCAAGGACAGCGCGATATAGGAGCGACACACAATTACAAGATGATATTCTGTTGGACAATGGAGGCTATAACCAATTACTTTTACGGGAACAATAGCACCAAGGAAATTTGAAGGGTAGGTATGAACAAAATAGGAACTGCACATGTACTGCTAAGTGATTCAATACACACATTACCAATCGAGGAGGAGAACGATGGTCGTGGGGGCCTTTGTGAGTCATGGTCGGCAACGGGAGTCAGTTCATTGTCCATGATGGTGGTACTTCTGCGCTTGGCATCGGCTTCCGGGAAGCAGATACGAGACCGTGGAAAACGATGCCGGGGAAGAGGCTCCGTGTACGACGACGACGGTGGAGCGGCTCCAGTATGGCGTACGAGGTCGTCGATTAGGCAGATGCACTGCGGTAGACGAGTGCGCCGATGTAAAGGGGAGGAGCACGAAGGCTGTGGTGCCGTGGAGAAGTCTATTTTGCGGTGGGGATAGAAATTGGGGAGTATTCAGGTGTACTACTCTGGGTGTCGGGGTGGGGTTGGCTAGGTAGGGTGAAACTGAAGTTACAAAAACAGCCCCCTACCAAGCCTCATCCGTAGGCCTGTTCCGAAGGCTATGATGGTAATTTCCCACTGCTCGAATCAGGGTCGTGGGAGATTTTCCCGCCGACCTCAAAATTTTGTGACACTGGACTCCCCGTGTGGCGTGTTGAGTGATTCGGCTGAGCAACTAGCGAGTAGTAGTAGTAAACTCTGCATATTAGATTTGACTGAAGTCAAACTTCCTAAAGTTTGACCAAGTTTATAGAAAATATAAACATTTACCATAACAAATATGTATGATTTGAAAGTACATTCAATAATGAATCTAATGGTATTTATTTGTTATTGTATATGTTAATATTTTTTGTTATAAGCTTTCTGAGAGTTTACAAAACTTGACTTTGACCAATGCTAATACGCAGACTTAAATAAAAACGGAGGGAGTACACATTTGTTTTCTTAGTTTGTAGTGAACTAATCATTTGTTGAAATTGTGAAATAAATATATTAGGCTATTGACTTTGAATGTAATGGTCTATACAATTCAATAGTTACAATCATTGTCGAACCCCAAGATGTATACAAGGTCTATAGTACTTCACAACATGCTCAAACTCACATAATCCCAGTCAAATGAGAATCTAAATGCATTTCATAGTTATTACTTTGTAGGATGCAACAAGAACAACCATAACTCTACATCAGCCATTATAGAAGCAACATTTTGACATATCCCAATGTGTGAATGAAACGTGCAGAGAGAGCTTTTGAAGATGGAGCAGATAGGGCGGGAAAGATTGTATGTATGTGGACGAGAGAGTAGGAGACAAACCTAACGAGACAAAGAGAGAGAGATAGAGAGAGAAAGAGAGAGGAAGAAGTTAGGTCTGTGAGAAAGATGCATACATGTAATATACATGAGATGCGTGTGCATCTGGATTCTGTATATGTGGAAGGAGAAGAGACAACATGTTTGATGAGAGAGCGGGAAAAACATGGACGAGAGGGGAAGGATCTTGTGGGTTGAGGGATTGACAATTTTGTGCGGGGGAGAGAGGGATTCGTAATTTTGTGCAGGAGAGAGAGAGGGTGGGGGAGGAGTCAGTCAGCCGTTGTCACATCACCCTGCTTCCAAATGACCCCGCATTCTCTAGCGCAGTGTGGTCACCGTCTTCGATCTGCTCGTTGCCCTATTTGAAGATTGAGGTGTTGTGCATGTTGGGGTGCAAAGAAGCACAAGCGAGAGTGGTCGCCGTATAACCTTGGATGGGGATGAATTGTGTGCTCGGGGGAGTGTGTGTATGTGTGTGTGTGTGTGTGTGTGTTGTGCTGCGTGTGTCTCTCTCTCCGTGTGTGTGTGTGCGTGTGTGTGCGTGTGTGTGTGTCAGATATTGAGAGAAAACAAACCTAAGGAGAGAAATGGGTATTCACGAAGAGATTGTGCGGGCCTTGAGGTGGGCAGGGGCCAGGTGAGTGTGTCAAAATGTGCGCGTTGATGCATGTGTTGCATGCGACCGTGCGAGGGACGGACGAATCGAGAGAGATGGTTGTTGTGTTATGGATGCTCCTCTCTCTGTCTCTCTCTCTCCCTCTCTCTCTCTCTCTCACACACACAAGTAAACTAGAAGACCGTTCTCTCATGTATACACAACATATCGGCATCTGTCTATGTCTCACTCATGCACGATCATTTGCACATTCACACCTCTCTATGTCTGTATCACACGCACACCGTCTCCACATTGCCCTTCCGCCACAACACACATATGGACACATACACACGTTCTCTCTCAGTCACACACACAAAATCAGTATTAAAAAAACTAGGGCGCACCTAAAACGACCAAATCCAAATAAACACGAACTGGAGCTAAATTCAAATTTATGGAAATATTGCAGCGTCAAGAACTTTCACAGGAAAAAAAAGTTGAGTAATATTCGAGGATTGTTTCCACACACACAAAAAGGTTTGGTGGATGTCCTTCGAGCGCGACACGGTGACGCACTGTTCGATCGACCGCGCGACCGTGGTTCACGCGCTTGCACAGGATTCCGTATCGTGGCCGTGGTACTAAGGCTGGTCACAATGGGCAAGAACATAAGCTAGTAACTAATAAAAGCGCTGCCTAAGTCTAATGTTTACATGTACTAGTGCGGTTTTCTTTTAAGTTTGACCAACCTTATATATAAAACTAAAGTAAGCTCCCACACGCGCACTCATCAATATGCCGCCGCCGCCGTTGCGCATGCCGGCGCCCGCCTGCTCTAGCCAACAATTTCTCGCCCATCATCACCGTGTCGCCGCCATCCCTGTGCCATGAAGCCGAAGGCTCGCCCGCTCACGTCGTCTGCAGTCCCTCCTTGCGATGCCGCCGCGCTGCCAAGCACGCGACCAGCTAGTGGAGCCGCGTCAATGGACATAGCGTACGAAGAGGAGGACGAGCGCGTGCTCCAGCACGCCAGCGAGGAGGAACTAGCGTGTCATTGTCGTATCCGCCTGCGCGGAGGAGGCGCGCATGGTGGCTATCACGGCAAAAGCTGGTCGCGCGCGCGTCGAGCCTGCAAACCGGGTGCGGACACGGAATGTACCTTCGAGACCTTGAATGCCACGTGGATCCTGCAATCTGAAGGAGCAATTTGGGTCAGTCGACTCATGTGAGCCGTTTGATGCAACATGGATGGCTAGAAGGGCTTCTTCCACCTCTTCTGTCATCTTCTTCCTTCGCTCCGTCGAACTTCTTTCACAAATCGACTGACCCAAATTATACTACTAGTACGAATGTATTAAGTACAGTAGGAACACGAAGATACGAGCAGTAGTACCGACTGCAAGAAGAACAGTAGTAAGACATAGTACTAGTACTACTGTACGTACTAAAGAGTTCAAATAACGAGAAAGAACATAAACATAGGGGCTGTTTGGTTCCTAGCCACACATTGCCACACTTTGCCACACCTAACCTTAGGCAAGTTTGACCAAGTTAGGTAGGTGTTTGGTTCTAGCCACATTTGAGACAAGGAATTTTTTATGAGCAGTGAACCCCACATGTCATAGACACAAAAAATGTGGCAAGATTCCCTTAGGCAAGCCAAAGTATGGCTAACAATTTGAGCAACTCAAGTAAGGCAAGTGTGACAAATGTGGCAAAAATCATGTGGCAACATATGGCAAAGATAGTCACAATCCAAACAGCCCCATAATTCTGCTGGGGCCTCAGCACAACACACCCTTGAAAATAAACTAATAAGCAACTAGTCCGCTTGACACTACAGTAGAACCAGCATGAGCGACGGCACTGCCACCTACTTGGAGTCTGAGTCCACGTCCTCGACTTCGTCCTCGTCCCTCTTCCTCTTCGCTGACGCTTCTTTGCTTGAACCGGACACTGGGCTCTACTTCTTCGTCCAACCCTTGTAGATATTTAAACAAAGGTAGGCATCCATTGCTGCGTACAGGATGTGATCTTCATCTAATGTCTTCGACTCCCATGCATGATGAAACTCGTGATGAGGTTTCTTCAGTTTAGCGTACGAAGGATAAATCATGGCTGCTGCCAGGGTCAGCATTGAAGGTTGAGAGGAGGACACCAGGCTTGCCTTCTAGAGATCGAAGGGCTGGCCTACAACAAGACCTATCCGACGTAGGACGTCGTTGTCGTTCTTAAAGCCTACAGTAATGAATTTCACTCTTTTGTCCTTGAGGAAGTTCTTAAAATCCTGGCACTCAACGTCGGCATGGCATATGTGGTAGACCACGCAAACGTTATGTACGCAAACCTGGATCACGGTGGGCTTCTTCCTCTCTTCGTCCTTTAGATCCTTCTCTCGTCCCAGAACTGCTGTGTACTCAACATCTAACCCAGCGACCCACTCATCCGTTGAACTGTTGAACATGCGTAGGAAGCGAGCAAGCCATGCTTTCACCGTCTTGGATCCACGTGTGTAGATGACGATGAACTGATCGCCAGTGATGGCTCTAACCTGGTACTCAGCGGCGACCATGGAGATTTGGGAGGCCATGGATTTTGGAGGAGGGTTAGGAGAAGTTGAACTGTTGTACCCTGCAAAAAAAACTGGGAGCGAACTAATGTGAAAGGATGGGACGACTGGGAGTGAACTGTTGTAAGGTAGAAGACGGGGACGAGCATGGCGTGAGAACGGCGTAGGGTTGCTGGCTTGCCCGGTGGATAAATGGCTGCAAGCCCCCAAAGAGTTCTCGAGAACTATGCGGGACCCACTAGATGTCATGTCTACTAGACCCATATCGTAGGCCTGACGGTATAGCTTCTGCCTGTTCGCACGCCATGCCGGCGTGTGGATGTAACTTCACTTAATTATGTCAAATGTCGCGCCTCCCATGACCTTCGCCTCCCTCGCGCGGTCGCGCCCTTTGAGACTTCGACCGGCTATAAATGAGCAATTTTTTGCCTTTTTTTAGACAAGCAATTTTTTTGCCTACTCCGCATGCATGATACTCCCTCTGGTCCTTTTTACTCCCGTCAACCGTTTGCAAAGTGTTTGACCAAATTTATACTTTTTTTGAACACCGCCTTATATTAATTAACCAGCCACACCAGTACACTCATTCAATACAATATTCACCACACAGGGCGGTATGTTATTTACAAGAATACCATCTAATCTATTGTCAAACTATACTTACCGATTAAGTGTGCCACCTTATTGGCCGAACGGCTAATCTTTGACAATTGAAGATTGTTGATCAACTTCGAGATGCTCAACGCTTTCATCTTCAGGTCATGCATAGCAGACCTGTCAACGCTTTGATAGGCATCAATGAAATCCCACGACCAAATTTATACTAAAAATATCAATATCTACAATACTCCCAAAACACTTAGGCACAGTGCATTAACTTCTACCTCATTTCTTATTTCTTGACATATCAACCAATAGGAGATGTGGGTGTGCATGCTTTTAATGACTTGAGACTACCAAACACGGCATGCAGTGGTTAGTTCATTGCATGCAATGCTATTAATTAGCAAATAAACATTAAGATCTCTCGTTTCCCCCCTCCTTGGTCACAGTGCACAATCTAAGATGACTTGCTCACCTAGACAGAGGGAGTACTGATTATAATGAGTACTCCCTCCTTCCATCTATATAGGGCCTAATGCGTTTTTCAAGACCGCCTTTGACTATTGATAAAATTAATACTACATGACATGCATAATGTGAAAATTATATCATTGAAAGCTCCTTTCACATACGAATTTGATGATGTGCTTTGTGTAAGTTGCATGTCATATATTATTGCTCTAACATTTGGTCAAAGTTAGCCTCGAAAAACGCATTAGGCCCTATATAGATGGAAGGAGGGAGTATAAGAACTACGTTTTATAATGAGTGTAAAAATATTGATTTGACATTGTGAATGTTGACACATTGTGGAATAGTTTTTGAAGTCTGCAAAAGTACTCAACTAGTGTTGTCGTTCTCCACAAAAAAATGTGTTTACCAATGCATGCATGACCTCTAGTTACTCTAACCCCCCTCTCTTCTTTAATTCTTTGCCACATCAGCATGTTTGCTATTCCCGTGTGCATGATACCAGCTAAGATACCACCATTATGGCCAGCCTTAATCATCGCATGCAATAATTTAGTGCACCTTGAAATATGAACATGTGTGGGCGTGTTTGTTTTTAATGACTTGAGACTATACCTAGCCCGGCATGCAAGATGACTTATATGCATCGTTCCCCATACCTGTAGGAAGCCCGTTCGTCTCCAAATTTTTTCCTCTCCATGTGTGGAAACAATATGCCTGCCAAACTCTCCTCCCTCCGGCGGTCCCACCCCTCCACCCCGTGTGAAAAAATCTGCATGCATCACTCTCCTCCCCCCATGTTCGTCCAATCCGTTGTGACCAGCAATATTTCCACCCCTTCGCTCTCCCGTAATTTACTCTAACAAATATGCCCATGTAGCTGTTACTTAACTGTAGGTGCATTCGGTCACTGACATATGGGCCCAATAGGGGTCTGGCCCACATGTCAGTGACGCAACTAGACTGGCAGTTAAGTCAGTGCAGCTCAGTCCATATCTTACGTAGGTGTGCCATTTCTCACTATAAATATTGCGCCTCCCACGACATCGCTATCTCCTCCCCCTCACGTTTACGTTGATCGCTATCTCCTCCCCCTCCCTCTCACGTCAACCACCATGGCATCGCCCCTCCCAATCCCTAGGAGCCCCTCGCTGCACTGCGCGGACAGTCACGCGTCACCGTTCCGTTCCCCGCCGCCACTAGTCGAGGAGGACGCGTCGGTGTTCCGCTCATCGCCGCCACTAGTCGAGGAGTACGCATCGGCGTTCCGCTCCTCGCCGCGACGCGTCGAGGTGGACGCGTCGGCGTTCCTAATCTTGCCAGCACGCGCGCCGGAGGACGCGTCGGCTCCCCACTATGAGGAGAACGCCGCGCCGCCCGCCGAGCCCCCCCAGCCTTGAGGAGCTTTCGAAAGAAATGGATGTCGCCTTGTGGGAGGCTTTGCCTCCAGCAGAGCGCGCCAAAATAGAGGCGGAGAAGAAGGCCGAGGAAGAGAAGTGCACCGCGGAACAAGCTGCCTGGGAGGCCTATGTCGCGTCCGAGAGAGTCAGGCAATTGGCTCTTTGGCAGAAGGCTCGTGCGAGGGCCGTGAGGGTGGCGGAGGACGCCCGTGCCGACGCCCTGAGTGCAGTCGGGCCCAAGCGCCTCATCTACGCTTCATGGTACGTGGACCGGGTGCACGCTTCCAGCGAGGAGGAGTACCTGTTTGCGCCGGATCACCACACCGGTGAGATCGCGCTCGCCCGCCGGCAAGCCGCCAATCAGCACCTCGTGAGTTGCGAGGCTGAGGAAGAGGCATTGTGTCGGCACGCTGGGAAACGGCCGCGCACCAGGGCACTCGTGGCACGCCGCAAGCGCTCCTGCGAGCGCTGTGGATTTTAGGAGGAGTATAATTTTTGTTTCTTAAGGCGATCTCATTAGTTTTGGGACGCAAATGATAAATCCCGAACGTTCAGGAATTTTTAGCATCCTTAATTAAGTATGTAAAAGGGAAAGTTTGGAAACCTTGTGTATTCGTACGCATTTTGCAAGTACGTGATATAGCACAAACTTTACTATATACTATCGCAGGAAAAGAATTCTATGAGACCAGGTCTCACGCGAGACCCATCCTGATGGATGACACGTGGCATTCACAAATCACAAAGCATCCCCCACCCCCCCACTTAAAAGCCGCATGTCATCCATCAGGACGGGTCTCACCTGCTAACCGTGAGACCTGGTCTCATATAGGAGTAATTTTTTTCCACTATCGCACTACATGTCTCTCTCGATATATGCTTGCAGACTGTGGCACTCCCTCCGTCCAGGTCAATAAGTCATCTTCAGTTGTGCGTCGTGACCAAGGAGGGAAGACTTATACACCTAGATGGAGGGAGTACTAACATTACGATGCGGTTTTTGTAAAAGTAGAAAAACAGCACTAGTCAAGCTTGTGAAACGATTCAATGCAAAACAAATGCAAAAATGCTCGTTTGATTGTTTACTTTTAGCTTCCTTCTCTGTGGTTATTTCTCTGTCATACTTTGTATGGAGTATCTCACTGGTTGGAAAGGCCTGCAAATTCCCAAACCGCTTCCTACACCCTGTATCTCACTGGTTGCCGGCGTTGACGTTGTCGCCCATGTCACCGAGGATGAGGTTGCCAAGGTCGGGGAAGAAGTCGACGTTCGCAACTAATCATGTGGAGTAGCATAGTAGTAGGATACAAAGTAGAAACATGAATTTTACCATGATTTCGAACAGGAAGGACAGAAACACATACGGTGCAACGGGAGCTGCACCATTGGTGTTGAGGTTGTCGCCCATGTCCAAACACCGCGTAGACACAGTCTTTGAGCACGGTTCGTAGTCGTTCCACGCTCGGGCATCGAAGTTTGTAACTATTTTAGATAAGAATATACTACTCCTATGGTGCTAGTAGTAGAGCAGAATCCTACTCTACTACTCTACTCAAGCAAGTTAGGGCATAGCATTGTAGGGAGTACCAGTACTGTGATCACTCAAGCAAGTTGTCTGGCATCGACATGACCCTACACTACTGGTATGTGTCTCGTAAGTCAAGCGGCGTGCTGTAGTCATCATCACTTGTCCACTTCCCGCAGCACATATTGGCTTCTCCATCTTTGTCCGCACATAATCTCGTCCAATCTTCCATCCCCGCTAAGGCGCCCCCCCCTCGTCCGAAACCCAAGAACTAACAATGGCAAAACCGAGCAGCGTCCGCCGAAAGAGTGGCTGGAATTCACTCCCCACAGAGGTAATCAAGCTCATTGTTTCGTGTGTGGACAATCTCAGTACCATGCCGCTCGCCGCGTGCTCGTCGGGGCTGTAGCGTTTACTCAAAGCCCTCAGGCCAGAGCTTTTTAAGCCAGCTCCTTGCTTGCTGATGCCGCCTAATCTTCAGAAACGGCGTGTCACGCAGCATAACAATCGTAGGGTGGCGAGCATCAACCCCCTTGACTGCGATCCAATCCCCATCAACCTCAACTACATTAACGATATGTACTGGGTCGACATGAACACGTCTTGGATGGTGCTCGTCGACGGACGCGGCAGCTGGATGCTCGTGGAGGTCTACACCCGGTGATTGATCCCCCTTCCTTCGATTAACACTGCACTGCTTTGGCACCGCGGCCCAGAATACTCGGAATCTTACAATAGCCAACATGATACCAAGTTTGATTTGCTCAAGGTTGTAATCTGCCAAGTGCCCCCAAGATCTGCGAATTATAAAGACTTCAGGCTAATTGCGTTCTTCAACCGCGGTCTCGCCTATCTGACAGGTCACTACGGTAAGTGGATAAATCTGCACGTCCATCGCAGGATCATACATCCTCCATGGTTCTCTGATGCCATTGAACACAAGGGCTTCATTTACGCTGTTGACTCCTTCTATGGATGGACGTATTGCTGGCCTACTCCATTCATCGCTACAAACGGCTGTTACAGCAGTATGTTACTTTCCTATGATATCATGATGGCTTGCTTATATTACTGTCAACATTTGCTGAAAAAATATTCATGCTCATAACATGTTGTTCTTAAGATTGACTAAACCAAGAGCCCTTTTTTATTTGACTCCAACTTGATATGATGTTGTAGGCCGACTGGTGTCCCTACCCTTCCTAATCCCAGAACCTTTCAAAGAACAGCGGCATGGCAGTTGCAGGTGGTTCCTGGCTCGATCAGACGATGGCAAAAGATTGATGATCGTTCGCACGTACTGGACGTGTTGTTTCGCGGAATACAATCACAATCACTGCAAGGTCTTTGAGTAGGATCCCAGCTTCTCTGGGCCTTCAGGAATTTTTGACTAGAGGCTGGTAAGTAGCCTTGGTACACGCTCTTTGTTTGTCAGACTGAATTATCCGATTAACCAGGAGATAACCGACGGCAAGGATCATGATGGCATCGCGGTTTCGTTCATCAGGCAAAACTGTGTGTACACAGCGTACCATGCGTCTCTGCATGCACCATACCCTGATATGTGCCGCCACGCTCTACAGCCCAAAGTAGGAGAGAGGGTCGCAAGTATCAGACTTCGACCTGCTGGCTGGAGTTTCCCCCGTCAGGCACCCATCTGGTTCAAGCCGTCAGCCAATCTCCACAGCTTAATAAATAGTAATGTCTAACTGAGCCAGATAGTTAGATGCGTACACTTGGTGTAGTAGGATCTTTTTTAGTTTGATGCATACACTTGTTCTTTTTTGGTATCCCTTTTGTAATGATGGCTGATGTTTGGTTTGGAAGAGAGAGCTACGTCTTCACTCTTCTGGCCTGCTTACTGCTTCTGTTGCACCCCCAGCCCTGGTTGCTGCTGCTATTTTCAATGTACAATTAGTAGTATATTTCATCTGTTGGTTGAATAAATGTGTTGTTAGAATGACAAACACAATGTTTGGGAAGTCATTGCACGGTTCGATCCTTTAGTGCCCCGTACCGTACGTAGCGCATACTATTTATCGTACGGAACACATTTTTTTTGAAACTCGGAACACATTTTTCCACTTGTTGATAACATGCAGCCCACTGATGAAGGCCCAATAGAGAAGCCCATAATTAACTGGAAGGGAGGCTCTCACATGAATCCAGCCCAGGTACATGCTCATGGTCCCCTAAACATAAATAAGTAAATAAATAAATAAAGCGAAATGCTCATGCACCAGTTCTTTGGGAAAATAGGTAGCCCAGTATTTCTTTTTGAAGAATACCCAAGCTAGGCCTATTTGTTTTCTCCGAATACTGGGCTGCAAATCTTTCAAGACGAGGAGGGATGCATTCCAGCCTGGCTTAAGAGTATGGACAATGTCTATTAAAAGTAATATCAAAAAGGGTTGAAAATTCCAAAAAAATTATAGCAAATGGGATATAAGTTTCTTTTTTTGTTTTTGTTCTTCACTGATATCTTATACATATTTCATTGGATTTAACATGATATAGTACTAATTTATTTTTAAATTTGTTTTAGTATGGCTATTCATTTTTGGATTAAGAATATTTCGTTCCCCAGCAAAAATTTGTGAATTTTCAAAATTTCCCACATATTTAATTAATTTTTTGACCCTGGTACTGACCAGAAAATGGCCAGCAATTCTAAAAATGGAAAACGGGCTGCAATAAATTCCATATGAATTAGAAAATGAGTAAAAATTATAAAAATAATAGAAAATGGGATGTACACGCCACAGATTTCGAGGCTGACTTGTTTACGCAAGGCTTTGTCAGTGGACACACGATTCTAGCAGCAGTTAGTGTTGGATGTCCATCCAACGGCCGACGTGCTTCTTCAATCTCTGATCTTCCTGCTCCAGCCGCCTAAACTAGCACCGACGGGACTGCCTGCTCCCTCCTCTTGTGGCCCGCTGTGATGCTACGCAGGCTTCCCTGGCCCACCCTACTCCTTCCGCTGGCCTGGCCGCATGCAATCAACTGCCTCCTTATTACGCGAAAAAAATGATTCCTCCCACTGACATCTGGGGCGCACCGGTTGGGAGGCTAACCTGTGGGCCTACTAAGTTAACACGTACGTAGGGCTTGTCAACTTAGTCACCAAATGATTCTAGCAGCAGTAACCGTTGGATTTGAATCAAACGGTCCTGCTGCTTCTTCAATTGCTGCTCTTCTTGCACCAGCTGCCCAAACCAGTGCCGGGGAGACTGCCTGCTCCTGCCTCCAGTGGCCGGCTGTGCTGCCGATGAGGCCTCATCGCCCCCTACTACTCCCACCGCTAGCCAGGCCCTACGGCGACGGCAGCCTCACACCGCAGCCGAACCAGTGAACCCTCGTACTCCTCTCCGCGTGGGCATCCACCACCGCGTCTTCCCCGGCTCCGCGTCGTCCCCTTCCTAGGCCTCGTCGTCGTCCACCGCCTTGGTGCTCTCAGCGCGGCGTGGTCAACGACATTCCATCGGAAGAGTACTATACATGGAGAGGCTGACAGCTGGGTCCACAGCCACAGCCCAGTTTTTTTGTGATTTGCCAAGTAAGTCGCTTTGTCAGGCCTGTTGAGCTGCAAATCTTTCAAGACGAGGAGAGCTTTCATTCGGCTGGCGGAGAAACTGGCCCATCAGTAATGAGAAATGGGATGTACATTTTTAAAACACATCAAACCGGCAATTAGTTTCAAATATCTTTTCTTCATTTCGAGATTTGAAATTACATTAATTTTTATGCGTGGAGAATTTGTTGGATTTTATATTGGTATACATTTATTTTTAAAATCAGTTTGAATGTGAGTCGAAATTTCGGGATTAAAAACAGTTTGGACCGCACCGAAATATGCAAAATTTCGTATAATTTTTTAACCGTGGCCACAATATGGGTTGTAATGCTAACAAAAAGAATATGGGCTCCAAAAAATCTTAATAATTAGCAAATGGGCTGTAAATTATTAGAAATAATGGCAGATGGGTTGTATGGTGTTTTCCACAGATTTGAGGCTTTCCTAAAAAAGGTTGACGCACAAGCAGTGACTGTTGGATGGCCATCCAACGGCCGTCGTGCTTCTTCAACCTCTGCTCTTCCTGCTCCAGCCGCTCAAACAGGCGCCGGCGGGACTGCCTGCTCCCTCCTCCCCGCGGCCAGCCCTGCTGCCGCGCAG
>NC_057803.1:559053372-559062076 GCF_018294505.1 Triticum aestivum | reverse complement strand
CGCTGGCCTAGCCATCCCTCTACTCACCCACACCTGCTGTTATTCTCCGGCGACGGTAGACGAACCAGTAAACCCTCATATAGTCATACTCCCCTCCGTGTGGGAAACAACTGCCGAGTCTTCCCTGCCTCCGTGTCGTTCCCTTCCTAGGCCTCGCCGTCGTCCACCGCCCTGGTGCTCTCGGCGCGGCCTGGTCAACGTGGTCAACGACCGACATGCATTTGAAGTGGACTGTACGTGGAGAGGCCGACAGCTGGGTCCACGGCCGCATGCATGGAAATGCCTCCTTATTATGTGCAAAATAATGATTCCTCCCCTGACATCAGGGACCCACCGAAAGGGCCTCTGTATTTCGCGAAAAAAACGTTACCGCTGCTGGCAGCTCGGACCCACCAACTATATCTTCGCACGCAAGGAAGTGCCTCCTTATTACGCTCAAAAAAATGAATACCCCCTGCTAGCTGGGACCCACCTTGGTGGGAGGCTGACTTCTGGGCCTACTAAGTTGACGGGGACGGAGGGCTTTGTCAACTTAGTCAATATGCATGATTCTAGCTCCAGTGACCATACGATGTCCATCCAACGGCCGTAGTGCTTCTTCAACCTCTGGTCTTCTTGCTCCAACCGCCCAAACCAGCATCGGTCGTGCCTCGTGCTCCTACCTCCCGTGGCCGGCTGCGATGCGGCAGAGGCCTCATCGCCCCCTACTACTCCCACCACTGGCCAGGCCATCCCTCTACTCACCCACACCCCCTGTTATTCTGCGGCGATGGCAGCCTCACACCGCAGCGAACCAGTGAACCCTCGTACTCCTCTATGCGTGGGCATCCACTACCGCGTCTTCCCCGGCTCCGCGTTGTCCCCTTCCTAGGTCTCGCCATCGTCCACCGTCCTGGTGCTCTCGGCGCGGCGTGGTCAACATGGTCAAGGAATAGCTTCCATCGGACGTGGACTGTACGTGGAGAGGCTGATAGCTGGGTCCACGGCCGCAGCAAGGAAGTGCCTCCTTATTACGTGAAAAATAGTTATTCCTCCACCTGAAAGCGGGACCCACCGGACAGGCCACTGTATTTCGCGAAAAAAACGTTTCCCCCTAACTGCTGGGACCCACCAGCTACATCTTCGCACGCAAGGAAGTGCGTCTGGGCAAAAAAACGAATCGCCCCCTGACTGCTGGGACCGACCAGCTACATCTTCGCAGGCAAGGAAGTGCCTGACAGTCGGGACCCACCTGGTCGAAGCGTACGTAGCATTGTCATTCTGGTCGGGAACGTGTACGTACATACTGGTCGATGTAGAGGCGCGCACATGTCGTACTAGAGGCGCGCACGTAGCATTTACACGTACGTACAGCGGCCAAAGTGCAAGAAAGAAAATATGGCCACGTATGTGTACATACGGGCGGGGTCTCGAACGCCTACTCGCGCATACATACGGCGAGGGCTCGTGTACATGGCTGGGTCGGAACGGAGAAACAGTGTCGTCGTCGTGTTCATGGGGAGGCAACGAAATGCGTTGTGTTCATGGGGAGGCAACGGAATGCATCATGTTCATCGGGAGGGCTTGGATGGAACATGCGATGGAAACGAGGCCTGGCGTACCGCAGAACAGAAGAAACAGCCTTGTGTTCGACCGGCCACATTCGAAACGGGATCCTGTTCATCAGGAGGGGTTTGGCGTACCACAAAATGGAGGAAACTGACCTCCTACGGTCGAAACGGGGGTCCTGTTGATCGGGAGGGGTGTGGCGTACCGCAAAACAGAGGAAATGGACTTGTGTTGGAGCGCTACGGTTGAAACGGGGGTCCTGTTCATCGGGAGGGGTGTGGCGTACCGCAAAACAGGACTCCACGGGATACTGTTCATCTCCACCGTCGACCTCCTCCAGCCTCCACGGGCTCCTATTCATCCAACCTCCACGGGCTCCTGTTCATCCAGCCTCCACCGTGCGCTACTCCATCGGCTACTGTTCAACCACCCCTCCACCGTCTACTGTTCATCCAGCCCTCCACACCACGGGGTCCTATTCAACCACCCCTCCACGGGCACCCCTCCACCATCTACTGTTCATCCAGGCCTCCACACCACGGGGTCCTGTTCAACCACCCCTCCTCCGTCTACTGTTCATCCAGCCCTCCACACCATGGGGTCCTGTTCATCCACCCCTCCACGGCCACCCCTCCACCGTCTACTGTTCATCCAGCCCTCCACCACACCACGGGGTCATGTTCATCCAGAGGCAACGCCACCGCTCACTGTTCATCCAAACCCCCCCCCACAATGCTCACTGTTCATCCCATCGATCGGCTTCAGTTAGCAGCAGTAGCGAAGGAATCGCTCGATCGGGTTCAGTTAACAGCCATCGATCGATCGATCGGGTTCAGTAACACGTAGCCTGCAGTGCAATCGCTCGGGTTCAGTTAGAGCCCAACGCCTCGCTCGGGTTCAGTTAGAGCCAATGCCTCGCACACACGCGCATACGTGTACGAGAGAAACGCGCATCACTCGGCCCCCGACCTCCCACCTTTATCGGGAACTCCCCGAAATTTTTCTCCCCCTTGCTTCTACCACGGTTTTTTCCGTCATGGACGGCCCAAAGAATGTCATGCAGCTGCGTCTCCGGCCCGCCCAGGACGAAAAGCCCATTTTTCATGATTTTTTGTCATAGAAGTAGGAGCCCACCACATCTATGATGATACCGGGTTTTGTCACAATTATCGACATAGAAGTGTCATATGTATGACCAAAAAAATTCGTTCGGCCCAAAATGTCATGGATGTGTCTTTCTTTTGTAGTGAGACTTGGACCCTCCGTCAAGAAAGCCACGAGGTGCTCACGAGGGTAGGGGTGCCCCCCCCCCCAGGGTGCGCCCCCTACCTCGTGGGCCCCTCGAAGCTCCACCGACGTACTTCTTCCTCCTATATATATCCATGTACCCCCAAACGATCAGGGACGGAGCCAAAAACCTAATTTCACCACCGCAACTTTTTGTATCCACGAGATCCCATCTTGGGGCCTATTTCGGAGCTCCGCCGGAGGGGGCATCGATCACGGAGGGCTTCTACATCATCATCGAAGCCCCTCCGATGAAGTGTGAGTAGTTTACTTCAGACCTACGGGTCCATAGCTAGTAGCTAGATGGCTTCTTCTCTCTTTTTGGATCTCAATACAATGTTCTCCCCCTCTCTCGTGGAGATCTATTTGATGTAATCTTCTTTTTGCGGTGTGTTTGTTGAGACCGATGAATTGTGGGTTTATGATCAAGTCTATCTATGAATAATATTTGAATCTTCTCTGGATTCTTTTATGTATGATTGGTTATCTTTGCAAGTCTCTTCGAATTATCAGTTTGGTTTGGCCTACTAGATTGGTTGTTCTTTCCATGGGAGAAGTGCTTAGCTTTCGGTTCAATCTTGCAGTGTCCTTTCCCAGTGACAGAAGGGGCAGCAAGGCACGTATTGTATTGTTGCCATCGAGGATAACAAGATGGTTTTTTTATCATATTGCATGAAATTATCCCTCTACATCATGTCATCTTGCTTAAGGCATTACTCTGTTTTTAACTTAATACTCTAGATGCATGTTGGATAGCGGTCGATGAGTGGAGCAATAGTAGTAGATGCAGAATCGTTTCGGTCTACTTGTCTCAGATGTGATGCCTATATACATGATCATACCTAGATATTCTCATAATTATGCTCAATTCTGTCAATTGCTCAACAATAATTTTTTCACCCACCGTAGAATACTTATGGTCTTGAGAGAAGCCACTAGTGAAACCTATGGCCCCCGGGTCTCTTTCTCATCATATCAATCTCCATCACTTTATTATTGCTTTGCTTTTACTTTGCTTTTACTTTACTTATTTTGCATCTTTATACCAAAAATACCAAAAAAATATTATTTATCATCTCCATCAAATCTCACTTTCGTAAGTGACCGTGAAGGGATTGACAACCCCTAAGCACTTTGGTTGCGTTGAGCTATTGTTTTTATGTAGGTACGAGGGACTCGAGCGTAGCCTCCTACTGGATTGATACCTTGGTTCTCAAAAACTGTGGGAAATACTTACGCTATTTTGCTGCATCATCCCTTCCTCTTCGGAGAAATCCAACGCGGTACTCAAGAGGTAGCACTAAACAGGAGCAAAAATCAAGGAATAAAAATAAAATTGGGTTGCCTCCCAACAAGCGCTATCGTTTAACGCCCCTGGCTAAGCATAAAAGCAAGGATAGATCTAGGTATTGCCATAATAATAAGATAGATCATGAAAACTCATTTCATATTCTCTACGTTCGGCAGCAAGTTTTCTTTGAGGCAAGCAAAAGTAATCAAAAGGGCTAAATTTAATGAGACAAAAGTCTCCAAGATCAATTTTGGGAGGTATAGGTTCCTCTTTTGGCCCTTCGTATTGCACAACCAATTCATCATTGTAAGCATTCTTTTGACAGAACTTTGTGAGCCTATACTCAAGAGAATATCCTAGTTCATTATTTTGAATAGCCAAATCATCATTAAGTTCAGAAATTCTATCAACTAGAACATTGGTAGGAACCCTTTTTCTAAGATTTTCATTGAAAGAAACATGGTCTAGAGATTGAAAATGCATTATTTCTTCTTGATCAAAAGGGATAGCCTCTATGGGAGGACGGCAAGCGTCCACCCTATAATGCGCAAAGATTTCTTTGGCCTCTTTTATTATGAATCTAAACTCATGAGCCAAAAAGATAGTAGAAGCACGCTTAACAGAAGAATGCTCAATATTAGAAAATTCTAAGAAAATCATTTGTATGCAAGGATGCATGTGCATAAATTGTCTCTCAAGTTCAACTACAAGCAAGGCGATAGCGTCCGCAAGACTACTAGTTCTATGAAGGATAGAACTACCCATAGAAGGCAAAGCACCGACACAAGTAAAGAAATCATGGATAACTCCTTTTCCAATAATATTACCACTACCAATGCGGAATTTTTTTGTATGTAAGATAGGGGGTTCTTCAGCAGAGCATTAGAATTTTTCATAATATTATTATTGTCCATATCGACAATAATTTCCCCAATTTCAGACATAACGGCAAAAAGTGCAAGGGGCAAAAAGAGGCAAATAGAGAAAGAGAGGGAGGATGGAGAGAGAGAGGGCGAATAAAACGGCAAGGCTGAAGTGGGGGAGAGGAAAACGAGAGGCAAATGGCAAATAATGTAATGCGGGAGATAAGGGTTTGTGATGGGTACTTGGTATGTCTTAACTTTTGCGCGAAGCTCCCCGGCAACGGCGCCACAAATCCTTCTTGCTACCTCTTGAGCACTTGCGTTGGTTTTCCCTTGAAGAGGAAAGGGTGATGCAGTAGAGTAGCGTAAGTATTTCCCTCAGTTTTTGAGAACCAAGGTATCAGTCCAGTAGGAGGCCACGCACGAGTCCCTTGCACCTACACAAACAAATAAATCCTTGCAACCAACGCGATAAGGGGTTGTCAATCCCTACACAGTCACTTATGAGAGTGAGATCTGATAGATATGATAAGATAATATTTTTGGTATTTTTATGATAAAGATGCAAAGTAAAATAAAAGGCAATAAAAATAACGAAGTGTTGGAAGATTAATATGATGGAAGATAGACCCGGGGGCCATAGGTTTCACTAGTGGCTTCTCTCAAGAGCATAAGTATTCACGGTGGGTAAACAAATTACTGTTGACAATTGACAGAATTGAGCATAGTTATGAGAATATCTAGGTATGGTCATGTATATAGGCATCATGTCCGAGACAAGTAGACCAACTCCTGCCTGCATCTACTACTATTACTCCACACATCGACCGCTATCCAGCATGCATCTAGAGTATTAAGTTCAAGAGAATAGAGTAACACTTTAAGCAAGATGACATGATGTAGAGGGATAAACTCATGCAATATGAAATAAACCCCATCTTGTTATCCTCGATGGCAACAATACAATACGTGCCTTGCTGCCCCTACTGTCACTGGGAAAGGACATCGCAAGATTGAACCCAAAGCTAAGCACTTCTCCCATTGCAAAAAATATCAATCTAGTATGCCAAACCAAACTGATAATTCGAAGAGACTTGCAAAGATAACCAAACATACATAAAAGATTTCAGAGAAGATTCAAATATTGTTCATAGATAAACTTGATCATAAACCCACAATTCATCGGTCTCAACAAACACACCGCAAAAGAAGATTACATCGAATAGATCTCCATAAGAGAGGGGGAGAACTTTGTATTGAGATTCAAAAATAGAGAAGAAGCCATCTAGCTAATAACTATGGACCCGTAGGTCTGAGGTAAACTACTCACACTTCATCGGAGGGGCTATGGTGTTGATGTAGAAGCCCTCCGTGATCGATGCCCCCTCCGGCGGAGGTCCGGAACAGGCCCCAAGATAGGATCTCATGGATACAGAAAGTTACGGCGGTGGATTAGGGTTTTGGCTCCGTATCTAGTAGTTTGGGGGTACGTAGGTATATATAGGAGGAAAGAGTATGTCGGTGGAGCAACAGGGGGCCCACGAGGGTGGAGGGCGCGCCTGGGGGGTAGGCGCGCCCCCTACCTCGTGGCCTCCTGGTTGATGTCTTGATGTAGGGTCCAAGTCCTCTGGATCATGTTCGTTCCGAAAATCACGTTCCCGAAGGTTTCATTCCGTTTGGACTCCGTTTGATATTCTTTTTCTACGAAACCCTAAAATAGGCAAAAAAACAGCAATTCTGGGCTGGGCCTCCGGTTAATAGGTTAGTCCCAAAAATAATATAAAAGTGTATAATAAAGCCCAATAATGTCCAAAACAGAATATAATATAGCATGGAACAATCAAAAATTATAGATACGTTGGAGACGTATTAGTCTACAAAGAACTACTCACACATCATCAGAGAGGCACCAATGGAAGTGGTGAACCCCTCCGTGATGATGTCTAGATTGGATCTAGTGTTTCTGGACTATGCGGTAGCTGGATGAATATTTTGTCGACTCCCCTAGGGTTTTGGGAATATTTGGGTATTTATAGAGCAAAGAGGCGGTCCGGGGGGCACCTGACGTGGGCACAACCCACCGAGGCGCGCCAGGGCCTCCTGGCGCGCCCTGGTGGGTTGTGCCACCCTCGGTGCACCCCCAGGTGCAACCAGGACCCATCTGCTTCCTTTTGGCCCATAAAAAATCATTGTAAAGTTTCGTGCCATTTGGACTCTGTTTGATATTGATTTCCTGCGATGTAAAAACATGGAGAAAACAGGAACTGGCACTGGGCACTATGTTAGTAGGTTAGTACCAAAAAATTATATAAAATGAAATGATTATAAAACATCCAAGATTGATAATAAAACAACATGGAGCAATCAAAAATTATAGATACATTGGAGACGTATCAGCATCCCCTAGCTTAACTCCTACTCATCCTCGAGTGGGTAAGTGATAAAAATAGAAATTTTGATGTGGAGTGTTGTTCATCAAGTCATATCATATTATTTTCTTTATAGCATGAACATTTGGACTTTTATATGATTCAAAGCAATAGTCTAGTTTTGGCATAATAATTTAGATACTCAAGCATATCAACAAACAACCATGTCTTTCAAAATATCAATGCTAAAATAAGTTATCCCTAGCCCATCATGCTCAAACATTGATCCATTCATGAAATACACTCGAATATTAACTACACCAAATACTTGAGCACGATCATATTTTCCCCTAGTTGGTGCTTTTATGAGAGAAGATGGAGACTCAAATTTCAAAATAAAAATTGCATAAAGTAAAAGAAAGACCCTTCATAGAGGGAATTAGGGATTTGTAGAGGTGCCAGAGCTCAAAGCGAAAAACTTAGAGATAAAAACAATTTGGGAGGTGTATCCATCCCACCAATGAAAACGACTTAGAGTTCCCAATACTTTCCATGCATAGATATATCATAGGCGGTTCCCAAATAGAAAATAAAGTTTATTCCTTTTGACACCATAAATTTCACTTTCCATGGCTAACCGTATCCGCGGGTTCCCTCCATACCAACACTTTCCAAGGAATTTATTGTTTGACAACATAAAGTAAATTCATTTTTGTAACATCCCAAATTTTCAATTTGGAATGTTATACATAGCTCATTCATGCATATCATATTTTATTGCATCTTCGTTCCGCAATCCTTGAAATCCTAAGCAACTCAAGGACCCTCAGAGAGAGTTGGGGATTTCCCAGTTTTCATATTTCATTTTTATAAAATAATGGAACGAAGATTTTTTATTTTAATAATTTTTCTCTCTGAAAAATATTTCATTTTAAAATAAATGAGAGGAGATAATATGACTTCTCCAAAATAATTGAAATATTGGAGGAAATTTTTTTAATTCATTTATTTCATTTTATTTGGATTTTATTTGCAATTAGAAAAATTGCACTTTTTTCATAATTGCATTTTAGGGCCAAGAAAATGTTCATCTTATTCTAAATATTTTATTTAGACGGTGAAATTTTGTTTTGGCATTTTTAGTTTTTTATTTTATTTTCTAGGATTTTATTTCTGTCGGCGAAATTGTTTTAAAAAAATCTCTCCAGCCGACTGGGCCGAAACCCAGCCGGGCCGCCGGCCCAAGTCGCCGCCGCCGCCTTCCTCACGCGCGTGCGCCGCCGCCGCCGACTACTCGGACGAGGAGTCCGAGCCAGACTCCTCCACCGTCGCGCCTTGCCCCCTAC
>NC_057803.1:559044765-559052867 GCF_018294505.1 Triticum aestivum | reverse complement strand
CGCCCCGCCGCCCAACCCCGCCTTGCCAGAGGTACCACGCCGGATTCCGAGCCGCCGGTTTTTTTAAAAAACCATTCGTTTTTTTAGAAAACCCTAGTTCATTTTTTTAGATCGGTTCGCCGGGTTTTCTCAGTTCTTCTAATTAGCGGACGTTCGTCTATACGTTCGTTTTAACCAATGGTTTTTGCCTGTTAGTTACAGTTAATGAACGCTCATTGGTTAATCTATTCGTCAGTTTTCTTTTTATTGGATTAATCTGCAATTATTTTCGATCATGATTTCTGATCCGATCTTAGTTTCTGTTTCTCTTTTCGCTCGTTAGCCGGAATCAGGCGATTCAAGCACCTAGATCTTCGTCTCGAGACCCTCTTTCTGTTTAACCAACTTGCACAAGTTTTTGCTACTGTAAAATTTGACCTAGGTCCAGATTAGTAAACGGATCTTGTTTCTTTCGTCCTTTGAGTTTTGTTGCTCCGTTCGAGTTGATTCTTTTGCGTACCGGAGTTCTTAAGTTGAACTTTCTGGTCAACCTCTCTTATTTGAGTTTTGCTTGTGCATTTTTTCTTGTCGCTTGTGTATGTTATTGTTTGTTTGCGATAGAACATCCGGAGTGCAAAGTGTGTTACTACGAGTCTCTAGGTTTCACGGATTGTCAACAAGGCAAGTAACACATTGATCATACTCTTTTCATACCCAGTTTTTATGCATTAGTTCCAATCCTCAAACATTGCATGATTAGGATGTCATTAACTTGTGGGTTGGGAAGTAGTTGTTGAGGTAGAACCTATTGCCCCGTTACTACCAAACCCTTGGGAGTTACTTCTATGCGTTGTTTATATTGCTATGCTATGCTATGCTCGTAGACGTGGTTTGGGTTGATTGAAATCCATGACAGATGTGAGATTGTTAATTAATGGTTCAACTTAAGGTGGCAACTTAATTTAACATCTGGGTGGATTGAGGCACCTAGGGAACCCAGTGTTGTCTGTTTTTTTTTTGGAAATCCCGGGGTACCTGTGTGATCTTCCTATGGACCGCCAGCCAGGCTCAAAGGGAACTGGGATGATTCATGCTAGAAACTTCCGTGTGTAGCCACAAGCTGTTATGGGCTCTAGCATAGTTGAGTAAGTTGCGTGAAGCTCTTGAAGAGGTAGATCAGCAGGTAGTGGGTTTTGTAGGTTTGGTATGGTCTACCCGGAGTAAAGAGTTAATGTTTCTAAAAGACTGTGTCTCGGTCATCCGTTTCTCAAACACCATGTAGTGCGAGAAATCCAACGGAGGCGATCGGGTCTTGTGGGGAAAAGGGTGCAAACCTCTGCAGAGTGTACAATCTAATCATGGTTAGCCGTGTCCCCGGTTATGGACAAATTTGAGTATCTAGTACTTGGCTTATCACATGTATCTCATCACTTTTAATTAATAATGTTGGGTTGTTAACTACTTTAATTTGGGATTGAGTTGGGGTTACCTTCTCAATATTGTTCAACCACCATGATAGTTAAATTAAAATCTATTCCTTTGTTGTAGGGAAAAATTGGCTTTACGCAAAACTATAAACATAGAGCTTTCCACCAGCCAAATATGCATGTAGTGATAGCATTATTCTGTTCTTGCTCTACTGTGTTACTTTGCCAGCATATTCCATGTGCTGACCCGTTTTCGGGCTGCAACGTATTATGTTGCAGACTTTTCAGACGAGGAGCAAGGTTCGTTAGGTCGTTGTCGTGCAGCTCAGCTATGCCGTTGGAGTTGATGGACTCACTTTATCTTCCAAGCCTTCCGCTGTTATCGCATTAGATGGCCTTAAGCCATATTATTGTAATAAGTTCTCTCTAGAGACTTTTCGATGTAATGAGTGTGTGATTGCTACTCTGTTAAAAATCCTTCGAGTACTGTGGGTGTCAGCATTACCGATCCAGGGATGACACTGAAGCACAGAGACTTCACCATCTGAGGTTGGGTCGCTACAAGATGGTATCAGAGCACACGCTGAGTGTAGGACACGACCACTAAGATAAACCATAGGTCACTCTTCTCTACTCATTTCTGACTCCTCTTCATTTTCTACTCTTTTGGATGACGGAGATGGAGAACAAGTTTGCACAACCGGATCAAGACACACCTTTTGGACGTCACTTGAAGGAAGTCATTGGGTACTTGAACATTGGAATACCAAGCTTCACCAGGACGTACAACGCCCTACTAGAAGAAGAGCGCTGGATGATTCAAGTACAAGTTCCAGGAAGGACGTTCTCGCCAACCTCTAAACCCATAGAATTTTCCTTCGACACACCAACCTGGAGTTTAGGAAAGAGTATGCCAGCTCACATCACAATGGGACGCATTGGAGAAGTGTATCACAGGGATCTCAAGGACACTATCTACCAAATATGTGGGCGCCGAGACGAGCAATGGGAAGTGATGAGCACTAAGAAGGATAGATCCATTGCAGCTTTCATCCAGGAGTTAAACTAGCACATTCGACGTTAGGAGAACTAGATGTGCGCGGACATGATGGACTTGAAGAAGGCGAAGACTAGGATCATCGAGCTGGAGGAAGAACTCAAGTTTACACGCGATGGATATGAGGAGGAAATCAAGACACTAGTGGAGAAGAATGACAACCTAGTTAAGAAGATCGGAGTATTCATGGGAGACCCCACACCAGTAGAAGAAAACGAAGAACCCAAGGAGATTAGCCCCGAGGACTACATCATCATCGACGGCACCGATTCAGATCCTAGTGAGGATGACTTTGAAGACAAAGCTGGAGCAGACATCATGGAGTCTTCCACCGATCAAAATTTCTAGATGACCACCATATATTATTAGTATTCCCCCATGTAATCAGTAGTAGTTGAGCACTTTTGCGATAGTTCTAGACCGCTTGTATGCCCTTGCTTGATTGATTGAGTGAAATGATTGTGTTTGTCTCATGCGCATATGGGTAGTGCTTTCTCATTAGACCCCTTTTTCCATTGTGATCTCTTCCATCTAAACCCATCAGATGCCTCCGAGACGTGACACCTGTTTTGCTTTCCCGCTGGAGCTCACTCGGTTGATCCAGTAGCAGAATACCCTGATGCAGTTGTTAGTTTAGAACCAAGGCAACAAAAACAACAACAACAATCCACCACCACCACCGGTTAACAACCTTGCCCGTTTTCTAAGGTTACAGTCATCGGTGTTTTCCAGTAGCATCGAGCCTATAGTTGCTGATGATTGGCTACGCCGTATTGGAAGGGAGTTGACCACTGCAGGTTGCACAGATACTGAGAAGGTGTGCTTTGCCGCACACCAGTTGGATGGACCAGCAGCCTCATGGTGGGAGAATTACACGGCCACTTTCCTGTAGCCAATGTCACTTAGGACCAGTTTCAGCAAGCTTTCCGCACAGCCCATGTCTCAACTGGAGCCATGCAGATGAAGAAGCGGGAGTTCCACAACTTACGCCAGGGGAACTGTACTGTGGCTCAGTACGTGGATGAGTTTGGCAAGTTATCTCGCTATGCCCCTGATGATGTGGCCATAGATGTCGCGAAGCAGGAGAAGTTTATGGAAGGGCTAAATGATGAGATGAGCATGCAGTTGATGGTAGCAACCTTCAACAACTACCAGGAGTTGGTAGATAAGGCTCTTGTGATTGAAGGGAAGCAGCAGCAGATTGAGAGCCGTAAGAGGAAGTACGGACAAGGGAAGTATAACTCAGGAGCTCAGCAGAAGCCTCGCCTAACCCCGAACTCAGGAGGACTTGTTCATAACCATGGAGGTCACAACCACACTGGAGGAGGATCGCATAATCACAATGGTGCTAAGAATGGAAATGGGAACGAAGCTAACAACAATCAGAACCACTCCAACCCAGCCACACCCGCCAAAAGAGACCTAAGTCAAGTTACTTGGTTTAAGTGCGGGAAGACAGGGCACTATGCCAATGATTGTCCCGAAGGAAGGAATGGAAACAGAAATGGGAGCACTGGGAAGAAGCCTAATCCATTCAACAAAGGACAAGTTAACCACGTTAACGTGGAGGAGGTTGAAGAGCAGCCGGACGCGGTAATAGGTAAGTTTTTGGTTAAGTCATTTACCGCTCTTGTTCTTTTCGATACTGGTGCATCACATTCATACATATTAAGGGGATTCATGGAAAATTTTAAACTACCAACCCAAACCCTTAGGACCCCTCTCCTAGTGAGTTCACCCGGAGCAGAGTACATGGCTAGCTGATGGTGCGACCGGATACCCCTAACCATTGGCACACATGTTTTTTCGTCCTACCTAATTATCTTGGAGTCACAAGGATTGGATGTGATATTAGGTATGGACTGGATGTCAAGGTATGGAGGAAGTATTGACTGTGCTAGTAAGTCAATTTATCTCACCACCCCGGAGGGAAAAAGGATTAAATATGTATCTGGGCATGTGCCTAGGAGGAGCCAAGTGAATGCCCTCACGGGAGTTGTTCAGGAGGAAGTGCCTGTAGTAAAGGACTACCCGGATGTTTTTCCAGAAGAGTTACCAGGCATGCCACCGATAGAAACATTGAGTTTTTGATAGAGCTATTGCCAGGTACAGGGCCAATATCCAAGAGACCCTATCGGATGCCAGCAAATGATCTGGAGGAAATTAAGAAATAGATCAAGGAGCTATTGGAGAAAGGTTACATTCGAAGAAGCTCGTCACCTTGGGGAGCCCCAGTACTTTTGGTTGAGAAGAAGGATAAATCCCTAAGGATGGTTGTTGATTATCGAGCTTTGAATGAAGTGACGATTAAGAACAAGTACCCACTGCCGATGATCAATGATCTGTTTGATCAGCTGCAAGGAGCTAAAGTTTTTTTGAAGATCGATCTACGATCGGGATATCATCAGTTGAAAATTCGAGAGAAGGATATACCAAAGACAGCGTTCACCACGCGGTATGGATTATACGAGTATACAGTCATGTCGTTTGGACTGACTAACGCCCCTGCCTATTTTATGAGCATGATGAACAAGGTATTCATGGAATATTTGGACAAGTTTGTTGTGGTGTTCATTGATGATATTATGGCATACTCGAAGAATGAAGAGGAGCACAAAGAGCATTTGCGGTTAGTTGTCGAGAAACTCGGGGAACATCGGTTGTATGCTAAGTTCAGCAAATGCGAATTTTGGTTGAAGGAAGTCGGATTCCTTGGACATGTTATATCAGGAGAAGGTATAGTAGTAGACCCCAGCAAGGTTTAGTCAGTCACTGAATGGTTGGCACCCACTTCAGTTAGAGAGATCCGCAGTTTCCTTGGACTCGCAAGATACTACCGGAGATTCATTGAAATTTTTTCCAAGATTGCGAAGCCAATGACTGAACTATTGAAGAAGGACACTAAGTTTAAATGGATAGAATATTGCGAGGCAAGTTTCTAGGAGTTGAAGAAACGTTTGACTACAGCCCCAGTGCTAACACTGCCAGATATACATAAGGATTTCCAAGTGTATTGCGACGCCTCTCGCTTAGGACTTGGATGTGTGCTTATGCAGGATGGAATAGTTGTTTTGTATGCCTCACGACAACTAAAACCACACGAGTTGAATTATGCCACGCATGATTTGGAGCTAGCAGCCGTAGTGCATGCGTTGAAGACTTGGAGACATTACCTTATTCGAAACCGTTGTGATGTGTACACGGATCATAAGAGTTTGAAGTACATCTTCACACAGAAGGAGCTGAACCTTAGGCAGAGGAGATGGTTGGAGCTTATAAAGGATTACGACATGAAGCTACACTATCATCCAGGAAAGGCAAATTTCGTAGCAGACGCTTTGATCCGGAAGAGTTATGCCAATATCCTTGAAAGTAAGGGATTGCCGAAGTAGTTAGCAGAGGATATCATGGAACTTCGATTGGAGATCGTTCCAAGAGGTTTCGTTGCAACAAGGGAGGTTTAGTCTACATTATTAGGCAAGATTCGAGAAGCTCAGAAGGATAACAAAGAGATTGCCGAGATAAAGGAGAAGATGAGCAAAGGAAAGGACAAAGGTTTTTGTGAGGATGAGCACAATACCTTGTGGTTTGAGGATCGAGTTTGTGTGCCCAACAACCCAGAGATCAGGAAGTTAATACTTCAGGAGGCTCATGACTCACCATACTCGATACACCCCAGAAACACTAAGATGTATTTGGATTTGAAGGAACATTTCTGGTGGACTGGTATGAAGAAGGATATCGCCGAGTATGTAGCCGTATGTGATGTTTGTCAAAGAGTGAAGGCAGAGCATCCGAAACCAGCAGGACTGTTACAGCCTATGTCGATACCCGAATGGAAGTGGGATAAACTTGGCATGGATTTTATCACCGGATTGCCCAGAACCAAAGCAGGATATGATTCTATATGGGTAGTAATTGATCGCTTGACCAAAGTGGCTCACTTTATCCCAGTGAAAACCACCTATACAAGTGCGAAGTTGGCCAAGATATATATGTCCAGGATGGTATGTCTGGATGGAGTTCCGAGGACCATCGTATCAGATAGAGTAACACAGTTTACCTCAAAGTTTTGGCATCGGTTACATCAGACTTTGGGAACAAGATTGGAGTTTAGTACAGTGTTTCACCCGCAGACGGATGGACAGACTGAGAGAGTCAACTAGATACTAGAAGACATGTTGAGAGCCTGTGCGCTAGATTAAGGATCTAGCTAGGATGACAATTTGCCTTACGCAAAGTTCTCGTACAACAATAGCTACCAAGCCAGTTTGAAGATGGCACCGTTTGAAGCCCTGTATGGACGCAGGTGCAGAACACCATTTTGGGATGAGGTAGGAGACCGGCAGTTGTTTGGACCAGACTTGATCAAGGAGTTTGAGGAGAAGGTTAAACTGATTCGTGATAGACTGAAGATTGCTCAGTCCAGGTAGAAGAGTTACGCAAATTCGAAACGCAAGGAGGTAACATATGAAATTGGAGACAGAGCATATTTGCGAGTATCACCTTTACGAGGAGTGAAATGTTTTGGAGTTAAGGGAAAGTTAGCCCCGAGATTTGTAGGACTGTATCGTGTTTTGGAATGGATGGGAGAAGTTGCCTAGAAGTTGGAGTTACCTGAGGGATTGTCAGGAGTTCACGATGTGTTTCACATTTCGTAGTTGAAGAAGTGTCATGCTGAGATGGCCGATATACCGTTAATAGATACAGTACCCTTGGAGGCGACTCAGTTGGACAGTGATTTGCCTTATGAGGAGAAGCCAGTTAAGATTCTTGAGTTTGCCAGCCGAGTCACCCACAACAAGGTTATCAAGTTTTGCAAAGTTTAGTGGAGCCACCATACCGAGGATGAAGCCACCTGGGAACGAGAGGATGATCTCCGCAAAGACCACCCACACCTATTTTCTAGCCAACCCAAATCTCGAGGGCGAGATTCATCTTAAGGGGGGTAGGTTTGTAACATCCCAAATTTTCAATTTGGAATGTTATACATAGGTCATTCATGCATATCATATTTTATTGCATCTTCGTTCCGCAATCCTTGAAATCCTAAGCAACTCAAGGACCCTCGGAGAGAGTTGGGGATTTCCCGGTTTTCATATTTGATTTTTATCAAATAATGAAACGAGGATTTTTGATTTTAATAATTTTTCTCTCTGAAAAATATTTCATTTTAAAATAAATGAGAGGAGATAATATGACTTCTCCAAAATAATTGAAATATTAGAGGGAAAATATTAAAATCATTTATTTGATTTTATTTGGATTTTATTTGCAACTAGAAAAATTGCATTTTAGGGCCAAGAAAATGTTCATCTTGTTCTAAATATTTTATTTAGACGGTGAAAATTGGTTTTGGCATTTTTAGATTTTTATTTTATTTTCTAGGATTTTATTTCTGTCGGCGAAATTGTTTTAAAAAAATCTCTCCAGCCGACTGGGCCGAAACCTAGCCGGGCCGCCGGCCCAAGTCGCCGCCGCCGCCTTCCTCGCGCGCGTGCGCCTCCGCCGCCGACTCGGACGAGGAGTCCGAGCCGGACTCCTCCACCGCCGTGCCTTGCCCCCTACTCCAAGTCGCCCCCTCCCCCTTTAAAGCCGCCGCCAAGCCCCCCACCACCACTCCGCCGCCTGCCGAGTCG